>NC_040891.2:7870670-7885670 GCF_900634795.4 Betta splendens
TATTTCACATTTGCCTAATTGATTTAAACAAGTCTAATGCCAGCCTTCTGTAGGTGTGCGAGGGGTGGAAACATTAGGCTTGATTTGCAATGCGGCGCACGCGTCGCGCTCACAAACAGGGAAGAGTAAGCGGATTTCATTTTAATTGTTGCTGTCGACAGGGTGCAAGATCATTGCGGGGTGATTATATATGCACATATGTAAATTTTCATATTTAAAAGGATCAATTAGAGTGACGTTGTCTTGGTGGCAATTAAAAGGTCTGCTGTTTTCCGCGTCTCCCAAAGGTTAATGAATATCCCAATGCCTGTGAGTTATGAGACGCGCGCGCGACTGGAAAATTGCACGAAAAACATAACGCGCGTCACGTCACGCCACGCACGGCGCTGCGTCGCGTCTGCCATTTGCGCCGGCCTACCATTTCACCAGAGGCAAACAACTTGTGACTGAGGTTTCAGACTTGTCAAAGTCGCTTTATTGTGACACGTTACAGAATTGTCCCCCTCTCGCTGATATAAGATTAAAGAACCTTCGCGTGGCTCCAAATAAAGAGCGTGTCCCCTTATTTCCAATGGAAACAGAAATAGCCGCAGCTTACGATGCATTCAAGGCGCGTTTGTGCCTCTGCACAATAAAACGCCTGTACTCTGATTCCTTTACGTTGACTTTTTAATCGCAGAGCCACGTTTATTTGATAATGAGCACCAAGTCGTTCTGCGGACTGCGTAGTGCCCAGAATTTCAAGCAGTTAAAAAAAAAAGGTGTTATTTGGTGGAATGTCGAGTTCATAAAAACTGCAACGTAACAGCGAATGAAATGCCGCTGTGCTTCTGCCAGAATGAGCAAAATAAAAAAAAATAAAAATAAAAAAAATAAAAAAAACAGAAAGTGAAAGAGGACTGCGCGTTGACAGGTCTATAAAAGCTGATAATATAAACGCCAGGCACTGGAGCGGCCTCTCCTTTAGAGTTAAAGGCTGTATATTTATTGCCTCATTAAAGAGTAAAAAAAAAAAACAATGCGCGAGCTGTCCTCCTCGCGAAAGTAATGTTGAGCTGAAGTAAATATCACCTCTCTCCTTTTCCTCCCTGTCTGTCTTTATAAAAAATTGTTTCTTTCCCTTCTGCACTCGTTCAGCGCGGCTTGTTTGGTAATAAGAAACAGGTCGCTCTATTGGTTTGTTTTTGTTTCTTTAGTAAGGCTGTAATTTAGGACTCATGTTCAGTGTCTCTCCACTCCACCGGCTGCAGAGGCTTTAGGGGCTTCAGGCAGAGCGGCACAAGTGAGAAGAAAAAGCCCCCCCCCCCCCCCCCCCCCCCCCCCACCCCCCCCTCCCCTGAATGCGGCTCAGAGCCGCTCTGCCATGTGTCATTCAAGAGTGATTTGGAGTCGAGCAACTTAGGTCTCAATCAGAGCGGAATTGTGTTGTGGAGATTGATGTTGACGTTTTGTCAGGAACAGTCACAGACGTAATCCCCCCCCCCCTCCCCACCTCCACCCATTCCACCCCCCCCCCCCCCCAAAAAATCGAATAATTACTAATGTTAACCACAAGATAGGAAACACATGCTGTTTATTAAGACCTGACTCACGAGACTTTGGGTCTTAATCAGGACAAATTAAAAACGCGAGCGGGAGGAAGTATTTGATCATTGTTGCATAAAGTATGAAAACATCAAGACAGAGGAAGGAGAATGTGTGAAAAATGGAGTTAAAAGGTAAAGTGTCATGTTTTAATTTATTTGATTATTATGAATAATTTTTCATTTCAAGTTCTGTACTTGAATACAATTTTAAAGTATTTATACTCTATATTACATATTTGTACTTTGGACCTGAATCCACCTTGTTGCCACTATCATCGTTTTGCAGCTAGAGCTTCCTACACCCAGCGTTTCATTACAAACTACCTGATGATACATGACATTCATGCAACCTCAGAAAATCACCAGTGAGTGAGTAAACAAACCTCAATAACGTAAAATATAATAATGGAACAACGAGAAAACATCTCCCCTCCTTTGTCTGAGTAAATCGCTCGTCTTGGACGCACGAGGCACATTTTTTCACACTCTGTCACGCTCCTTCGTTGCATTGTGATTAGCCCGTGTAATGCCGCTGCAGCCACGTGGGCTTTGGAGGACCACCGTCTCCCACTGTGGGTTCACGCCGCTGCAGAGGGACAAGTTTCACTCGGGTCGCATGTTGATCAGCACGTGCAGGAAACCCCATCCTCGCACCTCCTTCATACCCCTGTCCTCCGCAACACTGCGCTCGTGTTATTTGGACGTTTCCCCGCATTTGCTTGCCATTAGCTGACGCGCTCGCAGCGCTGCTCCGCCTCATCTCGTCTCAGGTAGAGGAGAGACGCGGCTGGAATGTTCCTCTCGTGCTTGTGGCGTGCGAGCCATTTTCCAATATGATGTCTAGACTTAAATCAGGCCTGAGCACGGAGAGGTGGTGGTGGAGGGGGCGGGAGCTCGTGAGCGGTGCCAAGTTTGCATCCACACTCAAGATGCATTTGAATGAGCTTTTTCTATTACGTTTAACTCGGACCAGATGGTTTGTGCACAGTGGGCAGCAGAACCATCCGTGTGGTTCGGTTAAAATGCGTGTATCTGCCTCCTCCCTCTTGTGTATTTGTGCGTGTTTGGTTCGGACCCGAGCGCGTTCGCGCGTCGATGCCGCGCTCCGCGTTGACCCGGTTCTCTCCCAGTCAGTCGCTCAGTGGTTTCCAGCTTTTCACAGGAGCGGGCCGAGAGCCAAGCGCAGTCATTGCTCAACTATGAGGAGCACATTTCCTCCTCGTGCTCCGTGCATTTGATCATTTCTCACAGAGTTTGATTCATACCGCAATAAACGAGAAGAAAGGGTGAAGGATGTTCAACAGAAACTTTATTCACATACTCTTAACTCCGAGCGTGTCTTTTTAGCACTTGGGTAATAACAATTGTCAGTTTATTCTATGGGATGTTATTAGGAAGCGCTGACTGACATCCGGGCACCTTTGCTAAAGGACACTTCCGTTAACATCCATGAATGAGTCTCCACCAACCCATGAAACATATTCAGAATCTTTCCCCTTTATTCCTACAACCCCCCCCCCCCCCCCCCCCCACCCCCCCCCCCCCGCTCCACACGCATGTGTTTATTGTGTTCTTCTGCCGTTGTAACCGCGCCGCTGCCAGATGCTCACAAGATGGGATTACCGGGGAAAACGTTTTGCGACGCATATTTCCTCGCGAGGGCCCTCTCTGGCCAATTACTGTCTTGATGGAAGCCAGAGGCTCTCGCCAATTACGCGCGTCTCTCCCCGTCTCGCGCGTGGACTCCGGCCAACGGCGTCGTCGACGTCCGGAGCGGTGGCGCACGGTGGCACGTGTTAGCCCATATTATAAATGTTGGCGAGGAGGATGCTTGAATTACATAGAGGGGGGTGCCGAATCACCCCCCTCTATGTATCACCCTCCCCCCCTCCCCCCGCTTCTTCCACAGTCACTCAAACAAACAGAATTGTTGGCATTGGTCAGAATTTAAAAGTCTCAATTACGAGTTTGAGTCTCCGAAGGTCTGCGTAGACTTCTCCCACCGACAGTTCTATGATAATGGAGCGATTCAATGCTACTACAGCAAATAAGTTAAAACGGTGGACGAAGTTTTCTCAATTTACTGATGAACAAACCTCAAATAAGTCATCATCTTATTTTTGGTGCCCTCCCGTGTTTTGACATGTCACATATTCAGGCATCTCATCTCTCCTCTCCACTTTCCGCCACCGGAGTGTTTTGACCTACTCACAAATGACCGGAGGAGTGAGTCACGACTCGCAGGACGCCGCCACCAAAATACCTCACCTTATTTACCTCCCAAGTGTTTACGCGCGTCGCTCTCGCCCCGTTCCGCCGGCTTGTGCGCGCGCCTGCGCCCTGCGGAGCCCCCGCTGGGCTCATAGGTGATACTGACACGCCGCTCCTACATTTGCTGTTTTTTTTTTGTTTTTTTTTGCAAATCTGCCTCTTTTGTTGCAATGTCTATTCTTACTCCCCTCCAGTCTCCACTCAGCTTTGTGTAAATGTCATTCTTCCCCAGTCGTTTCTCTTGGGTGCCGCACATTTAGAGTTCGCCGAGTTACGCTGTCAGTGAAGTATCACTCAAATTCAACACAACAATAAATCAGAGTGTCCTACGGTTTTGTGTTGTGGTAATACCACTTTTTTGAGTCTCTCTTATAACAATAACATCTGAACCAATCAATTGAATAATGCTTCGCGCGTTCAAGACTTAATTAGTCCTCTTACGCTACTTTTTGTCCAACATGTGACTTAAAAGAGCACAGGCTATTCTTCTTGAATAAATTAAAAATAAATGAACATTTTATTTTTAACTGAAAATAATCCCAAGTACTTACAGTAATTGAAGAATCCTCATTTAAACCCATCAATTTCTTCATCTGGCCTTCACACAAACTTTTGGCTTCAGTCCCATTTATTTTTTGTTTGTTGATACAATATTTACATGCTGCAGCTCTAATTTATGGATATTAATGTGAGTGTGTGAGTGTTTTACATTTGTTTTACATGTATTTAGAGCTATTACTCCATTTCGAATTGGCAGATATTGTTCTCAGTTCATAAAATAATTTTTGCTTTAAGAATAATTTGTTATCACAGGCGTTGTGTTGACTTGTTTTTTCTGAACAAAAGTCCCAAACTAAACTAATACATGCAGCGCAGCGATGCAGACGATGTCATGTGGGTGTTGTTTGTTGTGTGACGTCACACGCTCGGCCTCGCTTCTGTCTCTTCACCTGCAGGTCGTAACACTCTGCAGGTGAGTCAGCAGCTCCAGCATCCGCTCCCTGTCCTCACTCGTGACTGCGTTTCACGCCGATTCTCCGGGCTCATTGTCCCGCTGTCCCCGGCCTTGTGCTCTAATCCAGCGTCTCGTTGCATAAAGGCGGAGGAGGCGCCGGTGGCAGCGGTCTGTTCACGGCGTCTCTCTGCAGACTTGTGGTTGCAGGTAGCGATAATAGCTCCTAATTTCACGGGTCCCTGTGAGACGCGTGCCCACCGCAGCCCGCTGCTGTCCCTGTGGACAGTCAAAGTGAGCAGTGGGGTGATTAGCCACCTTATGCGTGCACCTTGTCCCGTGTGTGTGTGTGTGTGTGTGTGTGTTTCTCCCTGTGGGTTTAATGGGGATTTGGGGAGAGTGTGAAAAGCCCAAGCGAAGCCGCACAGTAGGCGAACCGCTGTTAGGAGAGCAGACAAGGCTGAAACCTGGCCCTGTAGCTGGGGGGGGGGGGGGGGGGGGGGGTATGTATGTATGTATGTCATGGCCGACACCAGGGGGCCCATCAAAGCAACGGCTGTGTTCTTAGGCACAAGTGTTTATGTGTGCGACTTTGTGTGGATTTAGCTTTATGAAGTCATACATCTTAAATAGGTGCATGACGCACACGTGTGCGCTAATGTGCCCCCGGCTGCGATCGAACTGGGCCGTCCCTCGCCACCCCCCCCCCCCCCCCACCCCCCACCCCACAGCGCTGGCGACGCCGCGGTCCCCGTCTGGCCTCGCGGCGGCCTTCTCCTCCATTCGTTTTACTGTCATCCACTGAGCTCACTGCACTGAGATCAGATTATCCACAAAGCAGAGCCGGCCAATGAAAACAACAGCGTGTTTGTAATATCCCAATAAGCATATTGTATGGAATATAACAAACAATCAGACTGAGTCCCAAAAGTTTCATAAGCAGAGCCTGAAGGATGATGAGTTAAAATCAGCTGGCCGCTTACTGGAGGAGGCCGAGCTGGTTTCTGCTTCTCTCTCTCTCTCTCTCTGTCTCTCTCTCTCTCTCTCTCTCTCTCTCTCTCTCTCCCACAACCAAGCAAACACTGTGGCTTTCCCTTCCTCTCCAGCTGTCTGTCTCCTTTCTTCTTCCTCCTCTCTACCTTTTCCTGTCACCTCTCATCCATCCTCTCTCTTCCTGCCCTCCCTCTCTCTCTCTCTCTCTCTCTCTCTCTCTCTCTCGCTCTCCCCCGTGTCTCCGTCTTCCTCCCAACGTGTCATTAGGCCTAACCTCTGGCAGCGTCAGAGCCAAGCAGACCGGCTGAATGGGCCGAGAGACAGAGATAGATGGCGGCTGGAGCGTTGCAGTCCATCATCTCGGGCCCCTGTTTATGGGAGAGCAGCTGTGCGTGTGTGCTCTATTTGTTTTCGAGCGAGATGTTTGTCTTTTTTTTTTTTTTGCGTTTTTTCGTTTCGCGCGTCGATGTTTTTGCAGCGCGCGTGGACGCCTCGCGCCCCGTTTCATAAACACCTTGTAGACTCTGTCATTTTCCCCGCCGTGTTTACGTCGCCGACCAGACATATTGGTGTGCTGTTGGTAAACGCCCTCACACACGTATCAGAAACCCCATAAACACTGCAGACACATTAAAGGAGGTAGCTTGGCGGAACACAAACAGTGAGACGGCGGCCTTTAATTCAGAACCACGCTCTTCCTCCAAATATTGCCCTGCCACTGTAACACGGCCTTGTTGGACATTATGGGATCTGTGCCAATGAACGGAGACATGAGCAGATGCAAAAGTGTCTCTCTGAAGTTTCACCCAGAGCTGCTGTCCCTCATTGCAAAAAGCTGCAGGGTTCCCGTCCACACGTGTCTGTAAAGCAAACAGTGCCATCTAGTGAAAGGAAGCTCTCAATATGCAGTCAACAGCGGCGCGATCGCGGCACTAATCCCATTCTTTTGCCGTAATGACCCCGAAACGTTTGAAGGAAATGCTTGAAACGCACGTGTTTCTGCACAGACAGCATCCAGAGCTGCGCCGCTCACGATTCGAGAGGCCGATTTGATAAAGATGGGATCACAGGAGGCTGCGGAGACGCCGGAATGTCCCCGAGAACACCGGGTCTATTTTTAATTCATTACTTCTTCTATTTTCTGTTCTTCCACCACTTCCCTCACCTCGTAAAGTTAATTAAAGTCCCTGACGGCGCTGGTCCCGCGGAGGAGAGCGCGTCGTGGTTGGAGCAGGTTTGCTTCTGCCTGCAGTGGGGACGGGTTCTCATTAACCGCCGCAGCTTGGGATGCACGTCTCCGGCTCTGGATGCGATTGCGCCGTGTAATTAAAGGTTCCACCGCCTCGCTCGCGTCCAGGTCGTGGGCAGGAGACCGTCCCATCCGCCCGGCTCCTGCTGCTTTCCACGGCTACGGGGCCCAGCAGACGCATCCACAGCATCTCGGCCGGCTGCTACCTCTGACACATGTATAGATTCATGTAATAACGAGATGTCTGGTTTACAGGAAGTATTGAAGGATGCATTTACTGGTTTCCTTCAGTCCCCGTGGCATTTAAATGGGCATGTTGGATTGGAACCAGCACATACTGCATACCCACCATCCCTGATGATGCCTTCATGGCACTGATTTTATTATCACTCATTTGTTCCTACATTTTTTTTGGTTTAGCCTCTGGCTTTTACTTCTCTAGCTTCTCGCTAGCTTCCCCCTCTCGGCGTCTCTCATTCCTCCCCACAATCCTCGGCGAGCGGCCCCGCTGGCATTCTCCGCCTCTCCGTCCGGACTCTCCGGCTCTGGTTGTCTTCAAGGAAACTTTCTGACCTCTCTCCCCGCGATGCTATCTGGAGCCTTATCGAGGGTGCGGCCCAGACGATGGCCCATAGGCTCCCAGCGCGCGTGCACCGACTGGCTCGACCCACCGTGGCCCGAAGCCAGTCAGACCACCGCAGCCACCCTCCACTGCCTGAGTCATTAAGGCTCCGTGGGGACTGAGCGCTTGGCTCTGTGCACAGCTAGCTGCTCCACAAACACGCACCGCACACACACCCCCGCGTATCGAGCGCGTGCATAGTTTATAACGGGCTCCGCGCTAACATTTCTCGCAAACACACGGGTATTGGAGTGCATCAGCACAGTCAAGCGTGCACACATGCGTAATAATCCTGATGGGTTCCGTATGTGCTACAAGGCCACTGTTTCGCCGCAGGGACATCATTACAGCGCCCGACGCCTGCACAACAGAGAGAGCGAGTGTGTGTGTGTGTGTGTGTGTGTGTGTGTGTGTGTGTGTGTGTGTGTGTGTGTGTGTGTGTGTGTGTGTGTGTGTGTGTGTGTGTGCACACCAGACGTGCACAACCACGACCGTGCATCGTCGTGAGCAGGTTACAATCGTGTGTGTGCTGATGGGATCGTGGCCACTTTGGTGCCGTCCCAAACGTCTCAGCAGCTACTGGATGGATTGCAGTGGGACGTAGACGCTCGCGTCCCTCGGGCGATGAAGCCAAATGACTTTGGTGATCCTCAGATTTTCCCTCCGGCGCCATGATGACTTTAAAGCCTGTGGTTTCCAGTCGCACGCCTCAGCTGCAGAGGGGACTGCTTTGACGTTGGGTCCAAGTGTTCAGGTCCTGGTCGGAATGAACTGAACTAACACTGCTGTTCTCAGAGGACAGCTAGCTTAGCTGTAGACTGTATTTCTATAAAAACACTTGCCTGGTATTATTTACTTTAATGTATTACTTACTATGTTTATGTGCTGTTGTAATTGTGTTGAACAGTGCTGTGTAAATAGTCTAGACCTCCATTGGTTTGCACTCATTACCAACAGATCCCTAATTGTCTCAACAAAGCAAATGGTAGAAAGAGAATCATTTTAATCACTCTAATATTTAGCTGCTTCAAAGTGCCAGTCATTGTGTGTGTGTGTGTGTGTGTGTGTGTGTGTGTGTGTGTGTGTGTGTGTGTGTGTGTGTGTGTGTGTGTGTGTGTGTGTGTGTGTAAGCTGAGCCTCATCAGGGTGAATGGCTCCAGTGTAGGACGCCCTGTCACAACCCCGGCCCGCTGCTCTTTGAATAAAGCGGGTCAAACAATGGTGACTCCTGCACTGTAAGCCAGCCTACAGTCAACCTGTCCTTTATTCCAGCAACAACAGACCAGGGCTCGGGTTACGGCAAAGTGACGCGGCCTCAAAGAACGCTTGGCGGCGATGAAGTCACTCGTACTGTCTGTGAGCTAATTAAAATGTCCAACCTTAAATCTGAAATGAGGTTTGTGAGGCTGTGGATCAGATGATCATCCTGGCTGGTTTACTCTACATCACCCTGAGTTTGCACTGTCACAAACTTTATGAAGCCATTGCTTCCTTCAGGTCGCTAACGTCACTTTGCACGGCTGCATGCTAACGTAGCGCCCCGCCCCCCCCCAGCCTCATGGAGGAGCAGCTAGCAGCATGTAATGAAGCAGCCTGCAGCCAGTTGTTAGAAGGAGGGCTGGTGGTGAAGTGCCTCTGGGATGTCGTTTCCTGTTGACGGTATAGCAGAGCATGAGGTGGACAGGCAGATTGGCATTCTGTCCACTGCCATGTGGATGTTGTACCATTGTGCTCACATGTTGGCAAGGCAACCGAGCCTGGGAGCCAGGCTGTTGATTTGCCCGTCAGCTTCGGTTCCATTACCCAACCGTGGTTTGTCAGGAGTCCAGAGGGAGCTCAGAGTGGATCCACGGGTCCTTTGCCTTAAAGGACGCTGGTTGAGGTGATCTTGAGAGCATAGAGCAAATTGGAGGAATTACCAATATCATTTGATTTGGCCTAGAATTCCCTTGATGTCCCCCAGGTTGAGGTACAACTGAGGCTGATGAGATTGTAGCGTCTGATGCCACGAGGCTGACGCTCTCCCAGCTGGCTAGCCTTTAGCTTTGCACAGACCATCTCCGCTAACGTCCCCGTGCTTTGGATATGATCAGCCTTATTTAGTCTGATCACTGTGATTAGGAAATAATCCTTCCTCTAGTCATATGACACGCTTTCCAGCTAGTGACGTACTGGGAACAATCAAATCACAGCATCGTAGTCACGTTACAGAGGTAAGAGAAGCGCTAGAACTGAATTCTTGTTTCCTTTTGTTCATATTTTTCTTAGCTAGTCAGGGAAATGTGGCGTGTAAGTCTATCCCCCCCCCCCAAAGCAGACCTTTAGCCCCAGGGTCCAAAGCTCAGACGAGCACATTCTTCCCTCTCAAACGTCTCTGCTGTGGATCAAAAGCGTCACATCGGCGACATCAGCGCCAGAGAATCCTCTTTCAGTCAAAATACAATCCAAACTCCTATTTATCTTGAGAAAAGGGCAGCTCCAGTCAACATGATCCACGGCACAACTGTGTACTGTACGTCTCACGTTCCTCTACTTCCTTCACGTCTGCCTCGCGGCCCGACCAGTGCACTCATAATTTCTAACCCTGGCCTGAGACACCACCTGATTATTATTTCTGGGCAATGGGATACTTTAATAGCCCTCTGCACTCCCCTTGATTGGAGATGCAAGAGATAATAGCCCCAATATTCAGAGGAGGGGGGGGTGGCGGGGGGGATTTGGCGTTCCCTGTTCCCTGGGAAATCTGGGACCATCAGGGAGAAGCAATGGAAAGGCAGTAGTTTTCTATCCAAAGGTTAAATATCTTTGTTATACTTGGATGGAGGAACAAAGGAGCGGGAGCTGTCAGAGCCTATAGATCACCTGTCCGATGGAATCAGGCTAAGCACATTTTGGGGATTTTTGATTGTCACAATGTTTTTCCACCAAATGATGGAAACTCGGAGGACCCCCCCGACTGACAGGTCGTGCCGACGAAGGTCGCGGAGTCACCGGCGCGCGAATGAAACACTAGAGTCCTCGGAGGCTCCGCGCCGGACAAACGTTACCTGAGCCCTTTGACTGCTCTGATGCTTATCCTCGCCGTGCAGTCGGGCCGGTCTTGGCGGACACTCGGAGACGGCGCCCGGGCCCACCGCTTGGCACCGGTCCAGCCACAGGAACAGAACGCTGTATGAAGGCTCGTTGACGTGCCTGGCTTCCGTCTCCGGGAAGGCAAGTCACTACGGAGATGACTCCAATTCATAATGAAGGATAATGATATCTCCTGTTCACGTGTAACTCATCCCTAAATGTGATTTGGGATTTTGGATTTCACAAGGAAATCATTCAGGGAGAAGTTCAAGAATCGCAGCAGTGGGGTGTAGAATGAATGCTTTGCGTCCACAACGGATCCTCTGAAATCGCCCCAACACGAACCTCCGACGCTTCGAGGCCGACCGCGGGGGCCGAGGGCTGTTTTCTCCCCCCGGAGCCGCTTGGTCGGCGCTCCGCTGCCTGGTGGCTTCCAGGCGCTGCCGTCGAAGGCTTGGCCAGGCCGTGCTGGAGCGAGCTGGGGCCAAAGGGGAGCGAGCGAAGGGGCCCAGCGCTACGCAGACGCCAGTCCCACCACAACGAGCCACTTTAGGCCCTTGTGGTTTGGCCTTAGGGGACGGCCGCCAGCAGGCTGGAGCTGCCTTTGCTCCTCTTCGCTTGTTCTCTCCATTCCCTTTTATGATCCGCTTCTCTCTCCCTCGCTCCCATTTCTCAGCGTCGGCTGTTTTTATATCCTTTAGACTCGTTTCCTCCTCCCCCCCTCGAGTTCGCGGTGAAACTGTCACGAGCTGAGCTGCACGAGCCCAGATGTGTTGTCGGGGGCTGATTTAGCTTCTCACCGGCATCGGGGTCACTCATCGCTGACGTCAACAAATCTAACAATCACAACAAACATGCAGATGTAACTACAGGCACGTGGGCGGATTTGTAAAACCTCGCCTGAACCGGCGTTTGTTTACCGCTGGTTTAACGTTTCAACGAGCTCCATTGAGAGCGAGCGTGTAATTGACACAGCGTGGTTTTTTTTTGTTTGTATTCGCCGGGCCCCTTATTACTCCCTCCGTCTGGGAGCTGGACGTGAGGAGGGAGTTCGCTCCCCTCTCCTGCTCCGGGTTCCTGGGGCAGGATGTGAGGAGGCAGCGACAGGTGGAGCCGGTCTGCAGACTCCCACTCACACAGGCTCACGGCTCCGGGTCCTGGAGGCCTGATTTCATCGTGTTTACATCATTACCACCACTTTTGCTCGTGTTGGTTTGTTTCCGACATCATTTTTCTCACTCTAGGGTGAAATCGGACTTTATTGTCACACGCTATTTAGCAGGTGTGACTAGCGACTGATGCTACGGCCTGTGATCGGGATTGCAGTGTGATGCATCAGGCCGCTCATCCAACTCTTTTAACCCTTCGCGCTCCGCTGTTGTCGCGCTGTCGTTCGCGGGTCGCCCTCGGAGTCACGCCCCGCTGGCTTCCTGCATACCTTGGCCTCCCCATCACCCACCTACCTGCCTCCCTGACCCCTCCCCGCCCCTCTGCTGTCCTCATAAGAAAAGGGTGAGAGAGCGAGAGAGAACAATGGCCCCTCTATGGTCTCCCCCTCGCTTACAAGAGCCTCGCTCAGCCACTGCTTAAAGAGAAGTGCTCCCTCTCCTCCTTGTTCTCGCTCGATCTCTCTTCCTTCTATCTCTTCACCTCTTTCCGCCGTCGCTCCATCTCACTCTTTCCTGTCTCCGAGCCATGGGAAAACCCTCTTGTGAGGAATCTTTTGTACCTGTGTGACTGATCCAAGGAGGGGAGCTGAAGGTGGGGGTGAAGGGTGGTGCCCGGGCCTTGTGTTTGGCTCCAGACTCCCCACTGTTTTTCTACTCCTCCTCCTTTTTTCCCTCATTCTTTCCCTCTCCTCCTCCTTCTATCTCAAGGGAGACAGCTTAATAAGGAGGTATGGGTCTGCCATCCCTTCTTCTCTCTCTAATTAAGTCTGTCGCCTTTGGATCGGTTCTTTCTGTTTGTGTCCGTCTGACGGGCCAAAGACACGGGACTCAAAACACTCGACGTCTTTCTTAACAGCAGTCCCACAGATTTCCCCTTCCTTCGTCTCCGCCGCCTCCTCTTCCTGTTCCTTTTTAAAGGATTGTGCCGATGAAATTACAAAACTAAAATTCCTAGTTATTGTTAAGTGGTTTGAAGCCATTTGATATATTGATATATCCATCCCAATCCCAGTAGGATTGAATTTCCTACACTGGTATCTGAAGGTGGCTTGAAAAACCTTTCAGAAAACTTCAAGCCAGTTGCAGAAAGACATATGTGAAATAATTTATGCTACAGGTATGGATTTGTGTTTTGAGTTGACAGTTTGCTCAGTATTTATCTTTCCTTTATTTACTCGGAAGTTCAATCAAAATATCAATACCGCTCTTGCCCCTTCAGCCTGGGCGGGATAATTGTTGCCACTTGTAAGCAATTATGATGCCAAGCTAAGACTATGGTGTGACATGTGAGAGCACTATTGATATGTTCTCCCAAGGGCAAAACAGGAAAGGAGTATTTTCCCGAATATGGACTTTTAAGGTGAAGAAAGAACACTATAAGTGTCATAATAGACCGACATAAGCAAAAATAACACATCGTGGTTGAATCGATGGGCTGCTGCTGCCCAGCTGATCAGGTGCACATGATGGGTCACAGCAGCGACCGCTCCGGCCAAATATGCAACAAAGTCAGATGAGCAAGTCGCAGATTTCAGGTGGAGCCGTGCACGACCAGATTTATGGGGGAGAAAAGTGCCGACTCGGGGGAAATATAAGGCAATAAAGAGAGAGGAGAACTGAGAGGAGAAGAAAAGTGTAGGTTGGACAGAAGGGCGGTGCAGGTTCACCTCTCTTGACCCGTCTTCTTTGAAGTGATTACCGGCAGGCCGGGAACTTTTCAGAGGGGGACAATGAACGTTACACGCGAGGCCACATACCTCTGGGCCCGTGGTCACGCCGCACGTCTGCACCCACCCGCATAAACACATGCACAGACACTGAACAGATGCACACACACACACGCACACACACACACACACGTGGGCACGCAGGTCCACACACACCGGGCCGCGTCGCCCTTAATCACTACCTGCCCCATCTTCGGCTACAGGGGTTAGTGTGTCTGTGCGGCCATTGTTGGGGTGGGATTGAAGAAAGATTGAGAAATGGTCCCTCGCAACGGCGACGGCTCCTTTTTCAAATCTCCTGGTTTTGATTGACAGCGCCGGGCTCCCAGGAGGAAACCTGAATGCTTGAATTTCTGTGGGAAACACAAAGGCCATCAAGAGCCGGAATGGCTCGGCAGACACAGAAACAGACAGGCCCGGCTCCAGATAGATGGCTAGACAGCTACCCTGACAGCCAAACTGTATTTAAGTAATATACGTTTAAAGTGGCTTCGCTGTCAGACCAAATCCTGAGGGAAACGCGTGGAATCGGCAGCGAGAGGAGAAAAACTGTTTTGTGCGCGAATGTTCAATGTAATAAAATGACGTCTATATTTATTTCCTCCAAACCAGGCCGATTATGAGAGTGTGGCCTTGTTGCACTACTGCAGATTATTAAGGTGTGTGTGTGTGTGTGTGTGTGTGTGTGTGTGTGTGTGTGTGTGTGTGTGTGCACGACTGCTCCGGGTGGGGGGCCAAGTTGCATTGTGCTCTGTTGTGATTATTTTGTTTATTTTTATCCACCACTGGGTTGTAATTGAGGCCTGTGTAAACCTTCAGTTGGTTTGTTTTATATTCTGTCCATTTTTTGCCTTCTCTGAGAGCCATTTCTCTCTCTCTTTACCTCCTCTCTCTCTCTCTCTCTCTCTCTCTCTCTCTCTTTCTCTCTCTCTGTCTCTCTCTCTCTCTCTCTCTCTCGTTGCTACTGTGATGTTCCCACAGTCCACATCAATAGATTTTATTAGTGTCTGGGAGATCACAGCAGGAAGCCACACTTCATGTGGAGTGTGTGGACGAGTTGTATATATATATATATATACACACATACAGTGTGTGTGTGTGTGTGTGTGTGTGTGTGTGTGTGTGTGTGTGTGTGTGTGTGAGTAGGGGTACCCCAGGGCTTTTCTGTTTTTTCTAATGGTTTTGTCGTCCTCTAATGACAGGCCTTGCACCACAGCTACTGGGTGTGGTGCCCGAGAAAACCGTAAAGCTCCCAGTAAGTCTCTGCGTTAGAAAGTGCAGCGTACACGACACGCATGCTCACACACACAGATCCTTCTCTCTCACTTTAAACATTTAAATGACTAGGAGGATATTTAA
>NC_040891.2:7888170-8010670 GCF_900634795.4 Betta splendens
TGAATAAAACAGCATCTCCTGCACCCCCACTCTCCTCAGACTCTAATTGAGGCGGCCAATACAGTTAGGGGCCGTAGCCAATAGTCCCCTAATGCTTGTGCTATTAGCCAGCGTGTAATCAACTGGGTTATTTCCATAAAACCAGCCATAAAGAGCTAGCTGTGAGCTGCGGCCCTCCCGCTATTCACAGCCGCGTCGGCTCTGGAAGGGAAGCGACTGCGCACCGAGTTATTTAAAAAGCGGCCGCGCACACCTTCAATGAGACGATTATAATCGGTGTGTCCCCCCCCCCCCCCACCCACCCCCCGCTCCTTTCTCGGGCAAAATATATGGCAACACTTAGCGTTGAGCCGGAGAACCGCTCGCGCTGCAGATTCGGGGCCGCGATGCCTTCCCGCAACGAGCACAATCCATCATTCATGCGAGGCGGGGGGGGGGGGAGAAACGACAACAAACAGACCAGGCCGGTTTGAGGCAGGAGCGTTGCCGTGGCAACCGATTGCCAACTAATTGCGATGTGCTGCCCTTTCGCGTGTCGCTACAGTAACCAGTGGCAACTGTAGCGAAAAAGAGACAATATTAGAGAACGCGGGGGGGGGGGGGGGTCGGTTCAGAGGGGCTCGGAGGCAGAAACTGAGTCGATGCTTAAAAGGCGATTAAAGGAAGCGAGCGAGCGCAACAATGAGGGGAAGGGAGAAACCGCGGCCAGAAAAAGCCCGGTTGCACATAAAAACCTTTGAGCGGCGTTAACATTTCTCGGCACTGGGAGCGTTCTGGAAAATCCGTCGTGTTCCCGCGACCAGACGCAGTTGACCGTCCGTCCGTGCGTCTGTCTTGCCGCGAGCCGACCGCAGCAGCTGCTTTGAAGCCCCGCCGACCTGAAGAGGCGGCGCGGCCGGTCTGAACACGCGGCCGCGTTCCTGCCCTTCCCCTCCTAAGTACAGGCTTGGAGGAGCGAGAGGTGCCACGGGGGGAGAGAGAGAGGGAGAGAGAGAGGGAGAGAGAGAGGGAGAGAGAGAGAGAGAGTCCCCGCGGGCTCTGAGGCGAACAGCTGACGTTTCCCGTCTCCACACGTCTGGCCCGCTGCTGATTGTGTTTCTACGCTTTTGCGTGTGATGCAGAGACCCCACATTAAACGCGCAACGCCTGAGCGGATGCTGCGGAGGATGCTCCGCAGGTGGCGAGAGAGAGAGAGAGAGAGAGAGAGAGAGAGAGAGAAAGAGGGCTCGGTGCATTGAGCGACTTTACAAGCAGGGTCAGAGGTCATCTCACCCCGTGTAACTGGACGCTAAAGGGCCGTGTATACGAGCTGTCTTCCAGAAATGGAGCTGTTTAACTGCTCTGCTGCTCTGATACTGGATATAGTCGTCGGTTCCGTTGGGAGAGTCTCCGGCATCACCGGCGTCTTTGCTGTGCAGTCAGAGCATGTTCTGCTTCTTTTTACGACTGTTTTTTTTTTTTTGCCCCCTTTGTTAAAATTACAATTGCAAACTCATTACCAGCTTGCAAATTAACACAGCGACGCCGTGTCAGGTTGACATTTTCCATTCAACACAATAAACTGCTCCGGACGCTTATCAGGAGCCAATTAGGAAACATTTTAAATTCAATTAATGGGGTCTGCAGCCGCACGGCCGCCTCCGGGTTCCAGGTCAGCTTGTCCTCCGGGCCCCGAACACACGCGCCCGCTGACTCAGCTAATTTGAAACGACGCTCCAGGAGACGCTCCCTCCGCCTGAAACCTGTTCCGTGCAGCACAGAGAGCGCCGTTCAAGAGATTTGCAATGTTTTTCCTGCGAATCAGCGTCAGACGTCCGATATCTATTGTGTTACGCTGTCGGCTCCCTCACGATTCCACAACAGTCCATTATTTCGCCTCACTGTTATGACTAAACCCTATGTGATTTTTCTATTAGCTATTGTACAATTATACATATTACCTTAGCCCACATCAGCTACGCTCCCATTTAAATCCCCCGTTTCACGCAGGCCTCTGCTCAAGAACAAGAAAAAGAACAATTTATGCAAAAAGCTGTATTTAACCTTAATTGCCATAATTGGTATTATTCAACAGCACAGGGCTAAAAATGACACTGCACTGTATCCGGCCGTACCAGATATTATGCACCAACGTATTACAGAGATTCCAGGGTCATATCTGAGGCTAAAAGAGTCATGTTGTCTTTTCTTTTTTGTTGTTGTTTTGTTCCAAACTGATTTCAGCTCACAGCGTTGGTCAGGTGAGCGCGGCCTCGTGCCTTTCGGAGCTCGGGGACGCGAGTCCCCGGGGTGAAACTGAGCACGACTAATTAAATTACAGCAATACGTCCTAATGGAGCTTGGTAGGAGAGATTCTGCTCACACTGTAAACACAATCAACGGTTGAAAATGTCACACTCGTACCTGCGGTTGTATTAATTTGCCTCATTTTACTTAGGGTGGATCTCGCCTCGTGCTGAAGCTGTGCATGGGTTTGTCTGCTGCACCGCGCGGAGCCTCCTTGCCTGTGTGCACTCACTCTTAGTCATTTATGACTCTGCTCAGACTCTGCAGCAGCCAGGTGAGCGTGCACGTGCGCGCGCTCGTGCCGGCGCTTTTAACTTTGTCTTTTGGTCGGGAGGAGACAAAGTGCGGCGAGAACCCAGTAGCAGCGCTGGAGGTTGGGGTGTGTGTGTGTGTGTGTGTGTGTGTGTGTGTGTGTGTGTGTGTGTGTGTGTGTGTGTGTGTGTGTGTGTGTGTGTGTGTGTGTGTGACGAGCTCCAGCCTGCAAGCCCCAGACGGGCTGGCTCCGGAGGTGCTGCACCCATGCACAGAGCTGCCTTTGTCAGGGTAATTATCCCCACGCTCGCCCTCCGCCGGTGCATCTACCCGCTGGTGGGGCAGCCGACGCTCTAGCGCCACCATTCACCGCTGGGGGAAGCTTCCCGAGATGGCTGCACAAGACGCACGCGCTTTCTCTCCTCTGCGCGAATACGCTGTCTGACCCCAACGTTAAGCCGCCCAGACCCAGTCCTGCCTCCATAGAGTCTGAGCAGCTGCTGAAAAGTTGTGTGAGCGAGCGAGTAAGAGAGAGAGAGAGAGAGAGAGAGAGAGAGAGAGAGAGCGCAGGTATCTAGTCAGTTCTATGTGTGTGTGTGTGCGTGCGTGCGTGCGTGCGTGCGTGTGTGTGACAGAGAGGATTATCCCACAGGAGTTAAATGAAGCCTGTCCTAAACAGGGAGGCCCTGCAGAGCTCCTTAAATGCCTTCTGTTGACTGTAGTTGCTGTATCAAGGTGGCACCAGGCCAACGGGCTTGAAATACAGCGGGAAACTCAATAGGGTTGATGATATAACGTTGTTTACAGTGGCAGACGAGGAGCCATCTTGCGCAGCCAGCCTGTCTTCCTTGGATTTTCCCACCTGGCTCACCTGCAGCCGAGGAGACGCTCGGATGCCGTTTGCTTGAGGAAACGCCAGCAGATGTGAGCAGATGTTTATTAATGCTCATGACGTAATATCAGAAAAAAACACTTCTGCTTGAGCATGAGTCGGCGAACTCTGCCCCTGACGCGGCATAAATGCGCTCGAAGTGCATGAAAGTCAAATCTTTGTTGGAGACTGGAAAGGAAACAAAGCGTGGGAGTCCACGGTCACAGCAGCACGTCTCAGCGCTTGGACGCCGCGCCGCCTCGGACCACAGGCTCCACGGCGGCAGCTGTTAATTAAAGCGCCGCGCGCTGATTGGAGATCGGGGTTTTGGAGCGTCGCTGCGTCCAGCGGCAGCTCACCGCACGCGCTGCTGCTGCGGCAAGCGTTCGCATGCGCATGCGCCGGGACCTTCGTTAGACGCTTAGGTATTTGCCTTGAACCCTCGGAGATGCGTCGGCAGCACGCGCGCTTCTCGACGCACGGGCACAACGTGGAAAACTCATAAATCCGGCCTCGCCGCTCCGCTTTCGCTCGGGTTTCCCACCGCAGGACTGGCAGCCACGGACCCACAGACTCCAGGCTGAAATGAGCCCCATGATTTCTTTATTATTTTCGCCACCTCGACACATTTATCGGCGCTCCTGCGCGCGTATTTATCAGCGGTTGCGACATTGTGGCAATTAGTGTTTTACAGTCGGCGCAGGAAATTGAATTACACACTCAGTGGGTTTAGCGTCGTTTAGCTGGGTATTACTGGGGTCTGTGACAGTCAGCGCTGCCCATCACTAACTCCCATTATTCTTTATGGGTGGGAGTCTGGGCGGAGCTTTGGCTTCATGGTCTGTGGATCTGAGTAGTTCATCAGTGGGACTCTTTTCCTATATTGTGTGTGGATATTGATGATGTCTAGTTGACATCATAGTTAGTAGAAGCTTTTACTTTGTTTTAGTGCTCTCGCATATTTTTCATAGTTTCTCATTTTCCTGTTTTCTCTATTATTGTCAACCACCGCTCCTCAACAAGCATGAGATTTCTTCTCCTCTTCCTCTTCCTCTTCCTCCTCTCCTCTCCTCTCCGCTCAGCGCAGGTGGTCAGTCGCGGCTGGGCGCCGGTCTGCTACCTAACACTGAGTTGATCAGGCTCGCTGAATAGCTCGTTTGGCCGTTACAAAAACCAAGAAGTCAGAGTAAATCGTCAAGAGGGCAGTTGATGGTAATGACCGAGCCATCAATGATTGAACCCATTCATGGCTGAAGTGGCTGGAGTGGAGGCTTTGCAGTCACTCCCTTCAGTCAGCCTGTGACTTTCAGCAGCACACGGGGCACAGTGTGCATTGCTCTCATTACCGTCCATTGTCTGGCTCCTTTCAAACGGCTGTAAGGAAAGTGGGAGAGAGAGGAAAGGAAGAAAAAAGGTAGAGATTAAATAATGGCCTTGCTGGTGGTATGGATTGTTTGATGGTGAAGTGATAGGAACTGGCTCCTACTTGTGCCTAGTGCATGTATGTGGCCGTCTTGCTACAAGATGGTCAAGATCCAAGATGAGGTGGTGTTTTTTTTTTTTTTTAAAGTGGGAACAAAAAGGGGGCGGCACGGTGGTGCGGTGGGTAGCACTGTCGCCTCACAGCAAGAAGGTTCTGGGTTCGATTCCCGGAGGCGGACCTGGTGCCTTTCTGTGTGGAGTTTGCACGTTCTCCCCGTGTTTGCGTGGGTTCTCTCCGGGTTCTCCGGCTTCCTCCCACGGTCCAAAGACGTGCATTGGGTTGATTGGCTTCTCTCCATTGCCCGTAGGTGTGAGTGTGTGTGTGAATGGTTGTGTGTCTATGTGTTGCCCTGCGATGGACTGGCGACCCATCCAGGGTGTACCCTGCCTCTCGCCCGTAGCCAGCTGGGATAGGCTCCAGCACCCCCGTGACCCCGCACTAGGGAGTAAGCGGTTAAGAAAATGGATGGATGGATGGAACAAAAAGGGAAAAAACAACACTGAGGCCACTCTATCAGACGCAGTTAGCGTTTGGGTTTTCATCCGATCGCTGATGGCTGCTTGCTACAAATCATCTCATTTGTTTGGGGCTGATTTTTAAACGTGGCCTCTATTTAGAATCAAACAATCCGTTTAAAAAGGAAGTGCTGCCTGAACAGCCTCCTTCTCCTTCTCTGGTGACCCCAGTAGATGTGATCTGGACCAGGGCACAGCAGGTGGTCTGACCAGCCTGGTGGGCTGCTCCTGGAGGAGCCTCAACGAAGAGGGGTCCTATTATGAGGTCAGGCATCTAATGAAGAGGAGCTGTACTGACGAAACACCAAGGTTTTAATGAAGCTCCAAAGTGAATTTCAACCTATAGCACCTGCTCCATGTACAGCAGCCACTTCTGCTTCTGTGGCACAAAAAGAAATGCCACTAGACCAAAAAATAATTTTAATGCACACAAAGCCCCTACTTACAGCTCTGGATGTGACAATTGTCTCCAACTTGAGCATTTTACTGCGCTGTGATCAGCCATTTGGCTTCTCCATGTACTCTCTTCACTTCTGGATTCAATCCCAGCTCATTTCTCGCTGAAATATAGGCCCCTCTCAGGAATAATTGATTGGATCTGTGAAGGTAAAAATGCCCAGCGGAGAACAGAGGTGGGGAACCTCTTGAAGATGACTAAGGAAATGCTTGTGATGGACAGCTGAGACTGGCTGGCACATGCATGCGTTTCGCTGCATGACTCATAACTTTTACATCCGAACGCTCGCAGTCACATAAAATCAACAGCAGATCCAGCAAATCTTCGCTGCGGTTTGGAGCAGCTTGATCTGCTCCTCTTTGTTGTCCACGCTGGCAGCGACTCACAGCTCGGTGTGAAATCGGTAAGTGATTGGATTTGTTCAGCTTTAAGGGAGAAATGTTTCACATTAGACTGTAAGCTGTTTATTTCTGTTTTTAGCATGTTAGGAGCTGGTAATGAGGGGAATGAAACTCTGCTCCTCCTCACCTGTCTCTCCCGTCTCTCCACAGTCCTTCACTCAGCTCGCTGCGCCTCAGGCTTCCTTCTCCCTCTCTCCACACCACAGAGAGCCGCCTGGCTCGCAGCCCACACCCAAGTCTCGGATCAGCCCGCCGGCGCCCGACCTCGACCACATCGGAGGCTTCAGGTTGGCCTTGGCCACGCTTGCTGGCACCGGGAGCGACTTTGGACTCCATCTCCCACGCTCCACGGCGGCGAACGGCAGCGGCAGACTCCCCCTGAACCGTTGCCTTTGTCAGTGGAATGTTTACGAGCGCAGGCGGATGCCAAGTCACAAAATGTAAAGAGATGGTTCCATTAGTGTGTGTTTAGAGGCAAAGAAAACACCAGGTTCGTCAGCTATGCTTTTAATGGCAGACATAGTTGGTTCTCTGCAGTACAATACACCTATTCGTTAATGGGTAACGAATATACAGCAACAGGTAATATTTGGAGGAAAAGACCAACCAAGCTTGATTGTGTTGTAATGTCACCATATGGACTCCATGTTTATGCATCTGGAATATCTGTGTGGCATGCAGGCAGAATACGGGGGAAAGGACATAAAGGGAATGTGACGTCTTGTAAACAATGCATAAATAGTCTATAGACCCTGCTGTTACAGTAGTGCAAAGCATAATCAAGGACATAGTTGTCATAAGGCTGTACGACTGACACTCTCTATATACTGTAGGCTCACAGATTTCAAGCAACACATCACCTCGATTCATTAAATATATCTGTAGAAATTAAGGGTTAGCAACTGTTTGCAAAAATACGATAACGGTGTTGCCTTGTTTTGGATTGGAACGTGTCCATGAATGTGAGGAAACCGAACCGAGTGAATGAGAAGCACATGCTACAGTGACACTGATAAAAGCGCGCCAGGCTGCTTATTCACGGGCGCCTGTCTTTGAAGTCCCGTTCTATGAAGCCAGCTCCATAGGCCCCTCCTCCTCACCGTCGGCCCGATTAGCACGAATCTCCATCAGGGTGCGGGCGAAACGGGCCCAGTCATCGGCGTGAGCCACCGACAGCTGCGGGAGATACAAGTGCGCACGCATCACACTGAGAAGTCGTCGAATCAAGAAGAGTCTAAGAACACAGCTGTGCATAAGGTCGCATCAAATAATAGCAAAACAAAGTCTGCTGCTGCCTTAATGCTGCTTTGTGGTTTTATCTTTGGGGGGAAAAACTGAAAAAAAACAGTTCACTTTTATTGCAGTTCAGCGTCGGCCTCTGCACGAACAGTCTTAACCAGCACAAGCTGTGAGCAGGGCTGTAGCCGCTCACCTGGGAGGCTCGGCCCGGGAGGCGTATAGTGGGTGTGAGGCCTGAAACTGGCTGGTTGGGGGCCAGACTCCAACCTGAGCGCTTCGTCACCAGCCAGCCTGCAAACACATTCACCTCAAGCCTCGTCTATGTCTAAAAGAGCCCGTGGCGGCTCCAGCCCGAAACCCCTGAGCAGCACCGAGCGCTGTTCCTCTCCAGCATGGAGCCGCAGCGGTGCACTGTGGGAGTCGGAGTGAGTGGGACAGAAGCTGCGGCTGCCACCCAAGCTGTCTGCAACCGCTCTGCGCGGCCAGGCTGTAATTAAACAGGAACCAGGAGGAGGGAGGTAGCCATTTTGAACCCCCAAACCCCCCACAGAGCTGAGCTGGCCACAGCAGGAGGCTCTGGCAGAACATCATCTATATGGTGCCTGAGTGACTTCAGCGTTAGCAGCCTTAAGAGAGAAGCTGTTGGATCCAGTGCGACTAAAGAACAAATAAAGACACTCTTAATAAATGAAATTAAACGAATAGAATAATATTTAGTATTTTGCTCTCCTGGATCCATGCACGTTGCTTTTAGCTGTAGTTGTAGTAAAACCTGCTCAGCGCTGCCGATGGCTCTTCATTAGCAGCAACGGGACGGAGGCCACCAGCTCAGCCGGGCCTCTCGCCGCGCGACCGCACGGCACGCTAAAATTAGCCGAGCAGCTAGGCCAACGCGCCCTCACATGGGGACGCTAACCGTCGCCCTCCCAACATGAAAACACACAGCCGGGCCGGCTGGCCACTTTGTGGTGGTGGCAGAGTCATGCGGAGGCCATTTTACTGGGACGCGCAGGAGCAGGGAAAAAAATCAAATACATACATGCACGGCACTACTGACAGTTGGGTAAACATACAGGACTAAGAGACCTAAAATGGTCGGTTGTGGCACATGTGGAGGTTCGAGAGTGGAAAAGCAAAAAAAATACTTTTCTTTACTCCTGCGGTGCATCTTTCAGGATCAAGATATTACTGATGCCTTTAAAGCTCTGTTTCATTTACTGTAGTGAGGAGTGAAATCGGTCCTGCTCCTGTTCACTAATGCTTCAGCACCCGGGCTGTAATTAAATCTAAACTACCAGCTTAAAGCATCACAGTTTATACACGACAGCAACAATGCGCAGCAGATGTTTACAGGCTACCAAAATATTACCATCACACACACACACACACACACACAACATGACGATTAAAGCAAAAGGGACCTCCCTCTGCTCCAACAACAGCATTTTCATGAATTATTCCTCGTACCTCTCCAGTATCGTAGATCCACACTCGACCCTCGGAGTCGCCCACTGCCACTTCCTTCCCTCCTGAAGACCAGCGGACCCTGTTGAGCGCAGACGCTCCTTCAATGGTCACACTAGCGGTTGGTACCTGAAGAAGCATTACAAAAAAGACGTCTCAGTTAAAACACTGCATGTTACTGAATGTCACCTATGTGGAAGCAGAGAACGTCCAGACAGTAGACGTTTGTGAATATTTGTTATGTTTAAACCATTTCCAAATTAAACAACCTGGAAACAAAATTTTTAATTGAATTTTTTTTCAATTTAGTAAAGTAAAAAATTTCACAATTTTTTCAATCCTTCAATATTCAGTTTAAATGATTGTGAAGTTCATTAATTTGCATTCAGTCATGCACCAAAACTCAGGATGTGCTCTCACAGCACACTTGTTGAGTCTCTTGTTTATTTCTTTTGACTGCCGACGTTTAAGCAGTTCTTCTTGTTTATTGGAAAATGGGAGCATTATACTATTATGGACTAATTTACTACATGAAAATGGCAACGTTATGCACGTACTCTAGAGGTTCGACAAACCTAGCTGTCAAATTTACAACTTCTCTGAAGTCAGACGTGGACACACACACACACAAGGCTATTTTCTGTGTGCGTGTGTGTGTGTGTGTTGCTGTTGTGGGTGAGATCCTGTTTTTAGTAAACAGCGCTGCTTGTGTTGCACCTTTAAAAGCCTAAAACCATCTGCAGCGTTTCCATAAACCGTTCCTGTAACGTCAGGCGAGTCTGACACATGTCACCAGTGGAGACAGAGGCCTTGGCATCGCGTCTGCTCACACACTGAGCGCCTACGTATTTAAAGCAGCGCTAACCACAGACTGACTGCCATTAGCCTGCTAGCTTCCACCGCTCCGCCCGAGTGGATCTGTACTGAACGCATTAAATTGGCTGCATGGTTTTGTGTGTGTGGTGGAAATGAGAACCAGGCGCGCTGCACTGCTCCGTTAATGTCATTACGACTATGTGTTTTTAATATGACGGCAACAATGGAAGTCTGTTGCTATTGGACTGACTGTGTGCTCATGTATTTGGTACAGCAGTTTGTCTATCTTTCTGTGTGTGTGTGTGCGCGTGTGTGAGACTAAATGCCTCACATAAAACACATTGTTAGCCGAGTTAGGTCGTTGATAATGAACTCTTCCTCTGCCAGTGAAAAGCCTGCTGTTGAGAGAGCCATGGGAAGCTGCGGAGGAAAGGCCCGACGCTAGTGATGGGATCGGTGATTGAGAGTGTTGTCTTTCGTGATTGAAAGATTAGATGAGACAATGGATGTGATTTCACCCACGAAATCCAGGGTGATGAGATATGAAATTTTATGTAGCGCACAAAGAAGCTGCAGGGAGGAAGCGTGAAAGCGCTGTGGAGAGAGGGAGGAGAGCGGGCGATGCAGGCTTGTATTAAGTTTGAAGGCATTGTGGGTGTTGTCACCATGGAAACCAAGAGTGAAGGAGATCGGAGAATCCTTTTATACCTACTTTTACCTGAGTGATCAAAGGTTTGGTATCCACTCTGCTATCAGAGTTGGAGCAAAGTGTGTTTCATACAAGTTGAAGACATATTTTCACTGTAAAATCTTTACTTAAAAATTCTTCTTAAAAATTCTAAAATCTGTTAATTAGAGTTTTAGAGGTGCAGATGAGAGGATTCTGTTTACTGCTGGATGGAACCGGGCTAATGTCTCCTGAATCTATTACTTTGACATGTACAACACAAACCTCTGGAATTTGTGTATCATCATCAATTTAACTGATCTAAGTTTATTTTCCCAAGCTATTCCTGCAAATCTACACTGAACTGCAAAGGAACATTCATGATTTGTTATGATTAATACATGCACTCATCTTAAAATAAAATGTTCCCCACATCACTGAGAGTCTCAACCACTGGCCTGAACTTTCATCTCCAGCATGGGTCTACGGATTGGGTCTCTCTGCTCGTGGCCCCGTTCACATCTGTGTACTTCCCTGATTCAGCGAGCGTTGGACGGAGGTTGCAGGAATGTTAGTGGGGCGGCTGGGTGGGAGCCGCGATGAGAAGATGTCAACCAGTCTGATTTAAAGCGATGGCTGTGGGAAACGCCCACAGGGGAATCTTGAATCGTGTGTGTAGGGAGGAGGGATGTGGAGGGGCTGGTGGTAGTGGTGGGGAGCCATGAGAGGGAAAACGCTTGGGTGTTTGGTTGTGCGGTTCAGGCTGAGGCCCAGCAACAGGCTCTGAGGACACCAAACACACACACAACAACATGACGCACAAACAATACACCCGTTATTCACCCGCCGATCCACACGCTCACGCACCTCGGTATCGTTGTTGAGGTTCCACAGGTCCAAGCGGCCCATGCCGTCCACGGCGGCAAACAGAGCGGGGTGCACAGGTGACCACATGACGTCGTACACGTAGTCAGCGTTGTCCTCAAAGGAGTAGAGGGGCCTGTTGTGCTGAAACGAGAAAGGGAGGCCACAAAAGTGTGTGTGAAATTGCGTAAAAGAAACACCGTGCATAAAAAAGACAGAGTCAGGGATTAGAGCAGATAAGGGATAGAGACAGAAAGAAAAGCAGCCGAGTGAGAGAGAGCAGGAATGGTGAGAGGGAGTGAGTGAGCGTCAGACATAGTGGCGCTGTCTCAGCCTTGGGGCCTGTCTGGGTGCAGAGCCTAATTAAAAAGCCTAGCACATTCACACAGCGCCATAAAACCTCTGGGAGAGATGAAAGGGAGGGCCCCTCCACAAGGTGTACTGTAACCTCAGCACAACAGCTGTCTGAGGGAGATGGGAAGGGATGGGATATGGGAGGAAAAGGAGGGGTGGACAATGGTTGGAGAGGAAGGGACGTGGGACATAGGATGTGTGTTTGTGTGTTTGTGTTTGTGTGGGTACGGTCTGATGGACACTAAATGTTTTAGGCCTGCATTTAGGAGTAACGACACAGACAAATAAACTTGTCAGCTCTCTCTGCTGGTCAAACTATAAGTGGCCACACTACAGGTGGCCAGGAGACAAAAAACCGGATGATGATATTGATTGATTGATTGATTTTTCTATAAGGATCCAACATCCTGAAAAACAGAATGACGCATTATAAAAACCTCTAAGGACTGTTCGAGTCATTTTAGGTCAATAAAAAACATGTAGGCAGTGAAAGTCTATTACAGTAGCTGTAACTGTCACACAACCTCCATCATTGTGCACAGTGTCTGTTTTTTGTTGCTATATGAAGTTCACAAGTTCACCTTTGACCTTAAGATGGCTGAAGCTGCAATTAAAAATGGAGAATTTGTTAAATAGGTGTGTTTATGCACATAAAATAATCCCTAATACTTTAACTACTGTTACAAGTGTTGCACATTAAAGGTGATAATTGCTACTGTAGCAGTAACTACTGCAAATAAGTGAACTCCTACCCCAATCACCACAACAAGCTATAATCAGAATACGGCTTAATACAGCAGCGTCTGTCTGTGTGTGGGTGTGTGTTCGCGTCCCTCAGACAGGCTGTTAGGATTCCAGAGGCTTACAAACTACATTCCTCACAGGTAGAGTGGGAGGGTGGGAGACAGGCTGGCTGCAGGAGCAAATGAAAGAGTCTAGTCCCCCGCTCCTCCATCACCTTTACTCTCTCACGCCACGGTGAGGTCTGATGTGGCCGTGAGACCCGCAGTGCACGCTCACGCACGCACGCACGCACGCACGCACACACAAACGCGAACCGTCACGGACCAATTTTAAGCTTCAATTGAACCTGTTTTCCAGCCGCCGCGGTGACAGGTCATGTTTTCCATCACGCGGTGTTAGCATTCGATCGGCTCAGGTGTTCTCTCTCTCGCTGTCCCTGTTTTGGTTCAACTTAACTGTTTGACTCAGTTTACTTTACACTAGACATCAGTATTTTATCTCATCTAGGTGTGTTTGAGAAGCAATTTTAAAGTATTTTGATGATCTCTAACTGTTCTGTCATAACTGAGTATAAAACATAATTTAGGAATAAGATGAAGAAAGTATTCAAAATGTACAGTAAACTATTATTTTACTTAGTCTGTCCATAATCTGCCTTCCTTAAATAAGGTGATTTGAGTAAATAATCTGCAGCAGCAAGTCTTAAAAGTAATCTTTAAATGAAGCTTAATCCTTGTGGCGCCACACTGAAAGAACTACTTGTTATTATCATTCTTGTGCTGAAATGCTGCTGAGTTTATAGCACGTTTGAACTGGAAAAGTATCGCTGAAACGCTGGATACGAGACAGGCGACTTATTGGCATAAGGTCTGGTTGCAGATCGCACGGGAAACCATCACTCGTCCTTCTGGAGGGTTCGCACCGTCCGGACGCAGCAGCAGTTCGATGGTGCCCTGTGCATCACAGGTATCATGGATTTCATTAGTGCACACGAGAGAGAGAGAGAGAGAGAGAGAGAGAGAGAGAGAGAGAGAGCTAAGCTGTGTTTCATGTGTTGTGTGTTTCACAATGGCTTCTTAGAGAGAGAGGATGAAAGCTTCAACAGAAGCTCGCTTCGGTTCCACGGACCCTCATCTTACTTTCAACTCTCATAACAATCACCTGGACTGACAGGGGTTCAGGCCTTTAATTAACTTCCAGCCAATCACGTACTGTAGTCGATGCTGGTTTTGGGGTCAGGAGACAAACTGTTCAAGTTAAGCCCAATCATAAACCCTCTCCCCACTGTCCCCCACGTCTTTACACTCTGGCTGACATGAAATGCTTTTCACTAACCACAATATTTGCGCCGCGGAGTGTAAAAACACCAGCAGACTTCTGCACGAGCCGTTTTGAACTGCGAGGGCAGGCGTGTGTGGGGATCGCAGCGAGCGTGTGCGTGTGTGTTTGTGTTGCAGAAATTTATGACAGCTGTGATTGGTAGTTCGAAGGCAACCCTAGAGGGGATTTTAGGTAAGCATGGGCAGCTTGCTTAAGGTGTCTGAGAGGCGTGTGTGGCATGTCCCTGCGTACACACACATCAAACCCAGGTATTCCTCCTGCCCACACACAAATATGGGTTATTTGGGATAGGAGACAGACACACATTCCTGCGGTGCCCCTCAAAGGAAAGGGAATTCCCAAATCCTGCGAAATAACACACTTTTCTGGTGAAAACCTACAGAAAGCCGTTAGCATGTGTCACATTACCTTTTGCATAAGACTTACGGGCCGTCTGGACGCGTGTGCGAGCTACGTTTCATCTTGACTGACTTTGACAGCGAAATATGAAAACTGCAACTGGATCTTGCATAAAGCGGGAGCCATTATGCAATGTTCATTTTAGATTCTCCTGGTGCTGGATCAATCTGGTGCAGGCTGTGCGGTGCTCTTTGACGCTCCGCTCACACTGACCTCTATGGACTTGAATATTAGTATCGTTTTTCACTAAAACATGCTTTTCTGTCTTGAATGACTCTGGGTAATTTTCCCTCTGTGACCTCTACTTTTGGCTCCTCTGTCACGTCTGCTTCCATCCTTCCTTGCCCTATCCCAGTTTACAGGTCATATGCTATTTGCATCACAGGATTGACTTCACTCTCTGTGTCTTCACTGCGTCTGAGCTTACTCCTTTGTGTCAGGAGATAAATGTGATCAACAGGTAGAATTCAGGATGAAATATTCACTGTGCAGCAAAAACTGGAGTATTAATATCAGATTTGTGTAATGACCTGAGTAGATGTCTAACATTTCAAAAAGTGTGTCACTCTAACTATGAAGGATTTCACCACACACCTACACAGTAACCATATACGCGGTATCAGAACTCACACACTGTATCCCCTCCTACACACATGTACATGCACATTTCCCACCTTTCTCAGACTCTACAATCAACCCCCCACTCATCCTCCCTCTCTCCTCACTCGCAAACACACTATAATACAGGCGCACACACACTGTACTCTACCTTGGTGCTCCAAAGTTTGACAGTCCAGTCAAAAGAGGATGTGATGAATAGGTGGGAAAAGTCGACGGCCCCCACAGCGCTGTGACAGCTGATGCCTGTCACAGGACCCTGGTGGCCCTCAAATATCTCACAGATCCCGGCCTTACTGGAGAGAGATGATGACACGCATCAGTAACTATGATATTCAGTATCACACATTTTTGCTCAAAATCTAAACAATATTTAAATGTGGATTAAGACATGTGTGTTCACCAACCTGCCGTGCCTGGACGCAGTGTACACAGTGCCCTCTTCGCTTCCCACTACATAGTTGTTCACATCGCCCGTAGGGAAGGCCATACCAGTCACTGCCACCGTTTTAGATTTACTATACACCAGTTCCATGGTCTCCTGCATGTACATATGCACATATTCAAGCACAGGAACTGTTGAACTGTCTGCTGTGTGAACTGTGGTATGAGTGGGGTGTGTACCTGCGGCTGAGAGAGCATGTCTAGATTCCAGGAGCACATCCTGCCGTCTGTGGACACAGTGATCAGGTTGTTGGCATTCTGGGTGCCGACCACGTTTACACAGTACACTGGATGCTAAACACACACGCAAGTTAAAGAGATACAGACACATTCAATTAATACTCTACTGCTTAAAATAATCCAGTTCATTAGTCATGTTTACTAACGTTCTTAACTACAATAGACTCAATCAAGTAATTTAAATGTCATTAGAAGGAAGGAAAAGCAGCTTCAGCTCACAGGCAAGTGTGTAGTTGTCCTCCTAGATGACTCTACATGGGACATGCGCTGTTGTGCAAATTCACAGGAGTGTGTCACACCACTGTGTCATTACTGGGCAGTAATACATTTGTGTATAGGGCCGCACAAAGAATCCATTCAGCAGCATGCTAGCTGGCTGGACTCACTGGAGAGGACGAGAGCTAGAGCCTCATTATTCGAGTCCGCTGCCACTTTAAACGGCCAGCGTGAAGCAGCACCTGTGTGTCTGCATGTCTTAAGGAGCTGTGATTATAAACGACCTTGGGCCACACGACACTGATAGTGTGTTTTGGTCAGTCATTTGTTAAGGGTCAGTAAGTTCACAGCAGCATCTGAACTTCGCTGTCCTTTAAGTGATGTCTACAGTATCACTGCTTCTGTCTGTTGTGAGCATGCTCAGACTTCTGGTTCCATGCAGACGAGACAATGTAATATAATTTTAAATCTACTGAAAATGACTTTTATTTGACAAACTATTCAAAATGGTGAGAAGGTTCTACACCAGCCTTACAGTGTGTGCAGCAGCGGACAGGGGAGTCCTCTGGACAGGAGTTCGCCGGTGACTGCGGTTGTCCCACAGGACAATCTGCCCTGAGTAAGTTCCACCCACCACCAGGTTGGGATGAAACCTCGCGAAGCCCACGGACACCACTGGAGACTGCGGAAGGAGAAAAATCACAACAAATAACTTCAGGACATAGGCCTAAACTAAGGAGAAAGAGGAAGACGGTGCGAGGAAAATGAGCGGTCAGATGAGGTGAGGAGATAAAACAGCAGATGGTGAGGGAAGAGCAAAAACGAAGGGCGATATGAATCAGAAGCGGTAACGCTAGACGAAGCGTGAGTGAGAAGGAGGGATCAAGGCATCGCGATGGGTGGCAGACGCAGGGGAGAGAAATGATGAGCTGGGCTGCGGTGAGAATCCGCCAAGGAGAGCGGGGTGACGCTGGGGCGGCGGCCGGACAAAGAGGAGAATTGTAGTCCTGTGTCCCCCGGCCGTTTCACATTACAGCATCAAAAACCCAGAAGCCACTGGAGCGCTTACTGTAGCCTCCATCATGACGAGCGAGACACCCCCCCCCCCACCCCCTTACCAATGCACTGTTAATTGAGTTTTGGTTCCTTTCCAGTGCCCATTCAATATGGGCCTCTCCGTGCTACCGCCGGCGTATCTTGACCCGGAGCCACTGAACTGTAAGCGCCGGGGAGTTATGAGAAAATATTTCACAGTGCGGCAGGAGGGCACATGCTATATTCACCCATCCGTCGAGTAAAGCTGCGCGATCATGTTGAGTTAATTTACTTGCCAGAAAGGGCCAAGAGGAGCTCAGAGGCACGGGTCTCAATTAAAAACAGCGCAACTATAACAACAAGCAGAGTGTCTTACGCAAAATGACTGTTGCCTAATGCGCCTGTAGATTTTGATGGAAGTGTCCTCGTTGACAGTTTTACTGTTTAGTTTTTCTTGGAGGCACATGGTTTTTACCGTACACTAATAAATCTGATAAATATGCCTTTTATTTTATTTGTCCAACCGGTGGTCTGTGCATCTACCAGCAGAACAGTAGCACCACCAGCAATCAGCTTTATTATTGAGGCCAAGCGCAAAAATATACAAACGTGGCTGAAATGAATGAAATAACATTTGTCCATATTGACAGGTACAGAAACAGAGGTTTTCCAAAGATGTTAAGTGTAACATTAGTCCTTTTTTCTCTCCGTCTCGCTCCCTCTGTCCCCACCACCACACCATGTGCACAGCAGCCAACTCCAAACCCCACTTCATTTTCAAAAGAGAGCGGAAAACAAACCAGAAAGAACAAAAACACTGTTCTCGCTGTTTCTCCCTCTTTTTTTTTTTGTTTCTTCTGAGGAGTCACAGCTTCCAGATGAATGGCTCCAGAGTCGCTTCAGATGTCGAGATTGAAAATAAACTGAACTTGAGTGGTAAAAATAAAGTTGCTCGTCTGCCCACAGGGAGGCACTCAGAAAAGTTTATTTACACAGTCGGATAAAAGAGATCAAGATTTTGGATTTATTAGGACGTTCTCGTTTTTTGATGGTCTGACCAGAAATATCGACTATTGTTTAATTTATAACATATGGAAATCAAACATGCAGACTTACTCCAGACTGAAGATATAGAAAGGAAAAAAACATCTAACCAAACTATCCTGACCTATAAATATATGATCTAAAACTTCTAAATGTACTGCAGAAAGACTTTTTCAGATGACCTTTGCCCTCAAGATTGACTGTCAGGCTGCTGTTAAAAATGTAAATCATTTTAAATCTAAAGGACTGATTCTTTACTTTTTATCCTCTGGAGGCTTTATTTTCACCTCAATTGACAGACTGCTATAAAAATGTCATTTCTCATTTCAGTCTAAAACATGGATTACATCATAGTTGGTGCACTACTCTCTCTCTCTCTAAATATATATATACATATATAAAAAAAACTATAAACTCATTTCAGAGATTTTGCTCTTTTTGAAGTTGTAGGTAAAAACCAATTTTATATCCCTGTACTATTAACACCATGTAACATCCAAAGTAAACGTACAAATCCACAAGTAATCGTCATCTCTTTACCAGTTATCACCCTAAATAAACATCTCTACCCCACATGAGTAATGACAAAGAGGAGCCAAATCAAATCAAGAGCCCTCTCTATTTACTCCATATGTTAGTTTAGCTCCTAAGCCCTATCGGTGCCCCATCTTAAGAGGAAAAATCCTGACTAAACTCTGAATCCCCTCTTTAAGAAACCACAGGTTATGCCATCATCCCCCTCATGTACTGTCAGGCTTAGTGAAAGAGCTACTGAAAATTAACCCGACTGTCCTGATTCTGCTTTGAGGCAGCAGCCAGTAGCGACTCGGGACATGAAAAACATTCTCTCTAAACACTTCTAATCAAATGTCACATCAGCACATATGTTTTGGAGTTACATGTCTCTTTAATGCACTGTATATCATTAGGAGCTGAAATAGGATCAATTTGTCCCGCACTATAAGGAGGTTTATGATCTAAGCTCCAGGGGAATCGGTTGATGGATTCTCTATTTGGATGTCATGTAGGAAATTAATGACTGAGCTTAGAACTGAATTATGGGGAGCTGGGTTACATTTAGGCGCTTTTCTTCTTTTTATTCATTCACTAGTGTTTGCCATCATCAACTCAAATGCTGCCTTGGTATCCATTAGAGGGGATTTATTGCACGGTGGGTAAACACGATGCCATAAAATACTGTATATCATATGTGTGAAAGGCTACAATAGGAACTGAATAAAATGGGAAATGTTCTCACTTGTCAACGCTGGCAGAGGATACGTGCGTCGTATCCTCATGGCAAATAGTGGATGAAGCCAATGCTCAGACAATTTAGCTTAGCACAGCTAACCTGAACAATTTCTCAGTTTCTAGGCGCGAGAAACACATCTGTACCAGTCATACGAGCAGCATCTGTGTGAATAAGACCTCAACAACTCTCGCCACAGCAACGCTGCTGCTGCGATTGCGTCTCCACATTAGAGCCGGGTCCGAGCCTGACATTTCATTTCCAAGCGCAGGATGCCTCCGCGGAGGGTTTGCAACTCGCACGCCGTGAAGGTCAGGCACCTGCCAAGCGAGCTCCTGCCAGTCCAGACGCAGAGGATGTGAGGAGTGACAGCTCCCGGAAGAAAGAGCAGCGGCAGGAGTCACTTTGGCGTATTGGGCATGAGACGAGCTGCGGACGTGTTACAGGATGACGCTCTCGCAGTCGGAGGAGTGCGTTTCATTTCTTTCCTCGGGCGAGTGAGCGTGCGCATGTGTGAGGGAGAATCACACACACGCACAAAGTATCGTTTACCGTATCTCACACAGACCCACAGTACTAAGTGCTTCTGGCAGCCCTTATTATATTAATGGGAAGTGTTCTGTAGAGGATAATACACAGATGGTGGGCTGTGATGAAACATGGCACCCAGCGAGGGATTAGGAAGGTTCGAAGGAATGACAGAGGAAAAAAAAAAGGTAGAGCGAGGGGAACACTCCCTCCTCCCCCTCCTCCTCCGCTTTTGTTCTTTGCTCAGGCGACAAACTGTTGCTGAAGTCAACCTAAGGAGCCAGAAATGGAGCGGTGAACAAGGGGGCTGATGAGGCAAGTCGGAGAAGTATCCCTATAGATCCACGCTCCATCCCTCCTCTCCCCCGTGCTCACCGCAGTCATCTGTTTTCCACTCTGCGTTATCGGGACCAGATGGGTCCAACTGTCTTCCCCTGCATCCCCGTTTCTCAACTAACCCCCCCCCCCCCCCCCCACTCCTCCCAACCACCTTTCTCCTCCCTTTCTTCCGATGGCTTCGCTCGTTTATGACACCCCACAGATTTTGTCACTCTGTGGTTCCTGGCAAGGAAGGAGAAATACCGAGCAGAGTCTCCATTTCACCAGGCAGAGGATGAGGATTTGACGACGCGAAAACATAAGGGAGAGCTCTATGAACACAACCGGACCTTGCCCGCACCCTTCCATTTATTTTTCATATCTCGATGTTTGTTACTAGTTGCTCATGGGTTTGTGTTGTAAATACAGTATAAAGGAGCAAAACAAGTCTGATAAAGAAACAAAATTCAACATGATCCTGTTTTCTTTCACATTTCACATAATTATTTGTCACACTTCATTCCAGTCAATTTCTAATCTGAGTGAACCTTCTTCTGCCTGAACCTTTAGAATTAGGAGACATTTTCTGGCAGTGGTATTCATTTACCTTTCATTTACCATTCATTACCATATAATCAATAATTTATTAAATTTACCAAAATATATCCTCTTGTCTTTCCTTATGACTTTAAACAGCTTACTGTATGTGAGCTGACCAGCTTCTATTCACTTAGTGATTTACATTCTACATTAAATAACTAGTACTGAAGAACTGACGTTTACGACACAATTCAACACGCTGCTCAGCAAGCACTTACAGGATTTCTGCACTAAGCCTTAGAACAGAATGCTGCTGTATCCTCCAGTATATTTCCACATGGTTTACAACTCAGACAAGTCCCGTGAATAACGCTCTCGCATTGTTCTCCCTTCTCCAGCATTCTCCCTCCCACCTTCTCCCTGCCTGCTATGCCGCGCTTACTCAACCTTTCTGCGAGTGCCAAAGGCCTATGGAGCAACACGAGGCAGCGAGATATTAATAAAAATATGACTGAGTCCAATGGGATTTGACAGTAGCGGCGGGGGTTGTTACAGGGAGGCCTGTGGTTTGGGGGGTTCGGCAGAGGTTTTAAGTCAAACAGGCCCTTTAATGTGGTGTGACTTAGACCACTTGAGAGCCTGGTGTGAAGTTACAAGATTGGACCCAACTGGGAAGGGGTGATGATGGGTCCAACTGCAGGGACAGCCATGATGAGGGGAGGCACGCTCAACTGGTACCAAAACCCACAGCACCCGCCCCCTTCCTGAAGTATAAACCCTACCCACACATTGATGGATCACACACTTCCTCTACTTTATTACAGATCAATGGCTCCTGAAGTGAGGTCATGAAAATGCCAGGTCCTTGTGTATTGTACTCCCTTTACAGTTAGACAAAAATCACAATCATTCTTTAATGAAAATAATTAAAACCCTTCAATGTTTATTTCTCATTAATAATTGAACCCAAAGTACTGAATACAAGTTTCTCAGTTACCGACAAAAAATACAGTGTGAAAAACAGAGCAGCAAACAGCAAAGCGTGATTGCATAAGTGTGCGATTTCCATGACATCTGTTTATTCCACATGGGAACAGCATTTGTCGAATCATGACCTGTCGCCCAAACTATTGCATTAGAATGCAATATTACAACACAGCTGCACATTGCCAAAGCGATGTCTACACAATTTTCACACTACACTTGCCCAAAGAGATGCAGAGGCTCCTCCCAAAATCCCAGGCACCTGCGTTTAATGGATTCACTTTGTGCCACAACAACAGCCTGCAGAGAACAAAAACCCCAACAATGTGTCTACAGAGTACAGAAAATCATTATGTAGTGTCCAGTGCAAACAAACAATAGCTTTGCAACTGGGGATAATCATATCTTCTGCATTTTCTTACGAAATACAGCTCCAATAATCTGTTCTAAATAATGCAGCAATAGAAACAAGGAAACTATTTAATATGTGACAAAATTCAAACTTACTCAAAAAACAGTACAGTTTTGAAACGGCAAGCTCATTTATCAAACTGCTCATGGCCAGACGAGAAATATAGAAGCTTGACCCGACCAAAACCCCACCTGAAATATGAAGCCTTCCAAAAGCCATAGCTTCATACAATAAAGACCCGGCTGAACCAGACCTCAACCACAAACCCCAGACTCTCCTTTGCCGACCCAGCACTGTCATTCTTTTGAATCTGTACTCTCTCCCCAACACTTACGCTAGTTTCTAATACGGGTAAAATGGACGCACAGACACCAGCGTTGCGTCCAGTCTTCTACCTTTACAGTCCATCTGCCAGATGAAAGCTGCTTTTGTGGGCATTACTGAAAAAGCAAAGATGCCTGCAAGGCTGCTGAACAGTTTCCTGGGACTTGCGGGGCTAATTCGAGCATAGGTGTGTAGGCACGTACCACATATGTACAGTAAACAGTGAGTGTGTAATTACAGGTACGAGGAGGAAGCATGTGGCCGGACTCCCAAGTTAAGAGTGGGAGGTGGAAGGTGAAAAGAAAACCAGGAGAAATCAGAGGAAGAGAGCGGGGAGGCGCCCAGCTCTGTGGTTTAGAGGGGTTACGCTACAAAACATGCTCTCGCACATTAAGAGCCATCTGATCCGCTGCTAACTAGAGTCACGACTGTTTGCAAAAGGCCCCACAGAGTAAAAGTACAAGGCAGAAATGCAATCCACTTATTCTACCCACCCCGGTGTTCCTTTCATGCACATCTAGCAGCAACGGAGGGACTCTGCTGACATAACATGCAACCTTCTGTGACTTTATTTCAGTCCAGTGTCTCTTGCCCAGTAATGCCCACTGACTGGACGCTGACTGACTTCTTTTGGGTTTCTCCGTATTTCTGTCATTCACTCGTCTTCCTTCCTCGTCTATAAAGAGCATGGCACAGCCCCAGGCCACAATAACTCACTGACAAACATGGGGGGGGGGTGGAGCAGGAAAGCGGAACACTTGGGAGAGGCTGTTCTTTCTCTTTCTTCTTTCTTTTCCTCCATCTGATATCACTTCGTCTAATGTTCGTCTTTCCAGTAAACACTTATTTAGAACCAACCGACTGTCTTTCTAGAAGTGGTTTGTATGTGTCAGAAAATCAAAACAAACTACAGTGATGATTCCTCATTATGTTACAGATGGAAATTTCCCAATATCCCAGTGCCATTGTGTCCTTGCCTTTGCATTTCGTCTCAACTGTGCTGCCTGGCTGCCCCCTTTTGATTTGCTGAGCACTTTATCAGCTGCTTCACCAAATATCCTCCTTCCCAGCGGTCACCGGTTTAATGCTGACAATTCACAGCTCTGAAACCGCACTGTTAATAAGTCAGATGTACTGTGAGCAACCCACATGGAAAAACTACCGAATCCTCCAGCTATGAAATGCATAGCTGTAATCTATCTGTGAGACCACATGGGTGTCAGCAGCAGCAGCATAAATTATGGTACAGTGAAGAAAAGAAGTGCTTTAAGATTCCATTTTGAAACTAAAACTGAATGGAAGGCTCTTTACGTTAAGCCTGTGACGTCAGGTGATTGTTCATGACATCAGTACGTTTACAGGTGTATCCCCATATTCTCTGGGATTTTCATAAAGCGGATGAGTCAGTAATTGGGAAAGAGCTCTGCTAACATTAGACGCAGGACGAGGTGGGTGGGCTAAAACACACATGTGGCAATGCTAGATTAGGAAGTGGTAGGCCACATGATTTTACTACCAAGACGTCTCTATACGGCCTCGCCTGTCTGCCGGGAGCTGTGAAGCCCTCACACCCGATCCTTCCATCCCTCCAGTCCCTCCGTTCGTCTACTGTTTTCTCTGTCATTTGATATGACCGTCACACTTGTAAGTAGTTTTATTTCTGAATAAAACTTTAGCTTCTTCTGTTAAAACTCCAGAAGCAATATTAGGCAGAAGAGTAAATGCATAACTTTTTATCCAGTTTAAAATTCTCAGCTGCAAACATGAACAGTTTTCTACTACTAATCCTAGAAGTTAACCATCATTAATTCTTTAGCTATAATGAATTACATATGATAGATATGAAGTTGTGTCAGATTTGATATGTACCTGACAGTGAAAGATGTACTCTGGCGTGGACTTCTTAAACTTGATGTTCCACACGAGGGCAACGCCATCTGGTTCATGAGGAGCATCTTCATTGTTGTTATAGGAGGCAACAAGCAACTCAGGATACTGAAAGTAAAAGAAAGGAGAGGAGATACAAACCAAACATACATTTGGTAAAAATTATTCACTATACACTTGATTGACAAGCTGATATTCAATAAAGGGAAACATCTGCTATCTATTTTTGATGCTTATAATCCATTTTCCTCGTTGCCAATGCTCTCCTTAAACTGTTCCCGTCTTAAAATAACATTTCCAGTCTGGTTTTACTATAAACATTCTTGCTGAGGTGTCAACTGCTCTCACTCATCGCCATGACATCGCATGCATAATGAGGGGAAGCCTCAAAGCTTCTGGGTGCATTTATGCAGATGCCAAAACAGGTAAGTTCATACATTTTTCATGACTATTAATTGTCCACAGCACAGAGTGAGTCAGAATGTAAGGGCAAAATATACTGTGTGCATCTCTACATGTTTGTTTTTGTTTGTCTATGAATGTGCAAAGTCTCAAAGTACTTGGAGGAATAGGCCCAACAATATGAACAGGACACTCAGTGTTTAAACTAAGTTAAGTTTGTTCTGAATCATTTGTGTTCATTTACTCCTTTCACCCACTACACACTGTATCTCTTTTTACAAACTTTCTTTTTCAACAGGATATCTTTATCTGTGGGTTATTCTGTCCGACCAGAATTTTCTTTGCTACCAAGCTACTGGCTTTACCTGAGGGGACCAGTCAAGGCAGGTGATAACACGATGTTTTGACCAGTGTTCATCGTAGAAGAGCCTACTGAAGGACAGGCTGGAGCCACTACCCAGATCTCTGGAAGCAGACGGTAGAGATAAGGGTCAAAGGTTACTTTTAGATAAAGAAGAAATAAAGAGTTGGCAAAAAATGAACCGTAATCATATCATCTGCTCTAATAAAGGTATCTACTGAACTGTACATGTGAATGGTACTCGGATACAAGAATAATGATTTGAACTGTGTGCATTAATCATAATAAATCCTGTGAAAAAAATATGTAGGACCTGTTTCTCTATGCCAGACTATGTGTGAATTACTAATGTGTTTGGTCTCTTGTTTGGCTTGATGTTCCTCTATGGCTGCGTCAGGAAAAGTCACAGTGAGCTGCTAAAAGCTGGACTCTCTAACAGCAAAACATCATACGGACTAAAAGCAGGCATACTCATATTCCAACACTCCATTTGGTGACAACCCTTTGGAAAGCAAGTTAACAGTCTTTAGGTTGTGATCAGCTCACACTCGTTCTATCCCCTGGAGTGTGACATCAGTGGGAAGATATTTATTTTGAAGTACAAAGAAGCTCCCAGGCCCCTGGAGTGATGCAGTGGGCATGAGTCAGGCACATTTCTGAGTTCAAGGCATGCAAGTAAACACTCACATGTGCTCTTACATCCAAAAACATCCTCTCTCCTTTTGTCCCTAACTTGCCACCACCCTGCTCACCCCTCTTTGTCCTCCAAGTCTCGGCCACTGTAGTCGAAGAAAATGTCGCTGTCTTCGGCCAGAGCTCTCTCCATCACCCGAATGCTGCAGTCGAAGAAACTCTGAAACTCCGAAGAGTGCAAGATCTGCTGCCTCTCCTCCTCTGTTAGCTCTCTGAGCAATGGAAATGAGCCTGAAAGACAAAAAACACACACATGTGGACTGAAGCAGGCTAATGTTATTAAAGGTCCAATGCATGATGAAAAGCTACATTGCTTCTGGGACGAAATTCTTTGGAAAAATAAAGAAAGACTGTTTCGGGGGAAACAAACTAATATATATTAGTAAACTTTTTTGTAAGTGACAGCGTGACATAGTACTGACAATAGTACCACTGTTATAATTTACAATTGCAGATGCAGTGTTGTCATGTGCGTTACAAGCTACAAAAAGCCATATCATTACGGTGCATGTCACATTAACATTTACTTCATCTCTATCAAAACCAGAATCGCGTCCAGGACATAATAAACTACAAACAGCCCTAATGCATCTATTCTAATAAAACACTACAGTAGGAACTTCATAAACACGGGAAAAACAAAGCCCTCTGAGCAGCCAGGCTCCCTTTGAAAGTAATGGCTGCACAGCACGGCGTCCGGTTTTTGAAGTCACTGTCCCCAAGCACACATGCAATTTTACACACAAAAGCATGCACAGACACACATATATCGACCTTTACCCTGCCTCTTGACTTTGATCCCCCCCATCCCTTTGTATTGCTTACGAGTTGTCAGAAAAACCCAGTGAATCGAGGGGCAGAGATCAAAGGCCAGACCTTCTAATAGGCCAGGATGGAGCAGAGACCGCGTGTGTGTGTGTGTGTGTGTGTGTGTGTGTGTGTGTGTGTGTGTGTGTGTGTGTGTGTGTGTGTGTGTGCATTTGACTCATATTTAGTACAGTTGCAGATATATGGGAGGATAAGTATCAATATGCTTATTGATGTGTGTTCATCAACCCCGTGTCTTCTCTGTCATCCACTAAATGAACCACCAACATATGCATGCACACACCTCTACACTTCTCCAGTCCCCTGTGCTTTGAAGTATAGTTGGAGGGTCAAGTGACAGGTTTTTAATCAGGGCTGACCCCCACATACCATGGAGTTGATAAGCTGGACCCACATGAACCCCAACCGTAACCTACTCCCACTCTCCCTTTGATACACCCACTGACTAGCAAAGGGCGTCACACAGAGTCAACCTGTTTCGTGACCGACTCAGACTGGAGGAGAAAGAATAGGGAGTTTACACACATTGAGAGGACCACTGCTACAGAAATAGAAACACATTAATTACTGGAGTGAAGAGTGTGAAATCTAAACAGCTCATCATTTCTACTTTCCATCCCTTACCCTCTTTGGATTCCCTGTTGTCATCTTCATCCTGCTGGTCGGACCCAGGGCCTGGCTTCACCTCCGTCATCTCTTCATCTTCCTCCTCCTCCTCTACTATGAGAAACAACGAAAGACAGAGCGCTCACGTTAATCAACAGCTGTTCCAATTTTCCCCCGACCTCCCACTACGTGCCGCTTCTCCCGCCTCCTCACTAAAATAATCGTTCCCAGGCAAGCTACAGTACACCTGACTGACATTCAGGCCAAATGGGATTCCATTTCACATGCAGGTTTGTACTGGTTTATGTAATGTGATGCATAGATGTTGCACAATTTCAGGACATGGATTTCAGGATGTATATTAAGCACATAACAGCCAACAATCCTGCATCCACTCGCGTTCACATGGTCAGCACGAGTGGTGATCCTGCTCAACATGCAGGCAAATATAATGCACACACAGCCAGCAGGAAATCGAATAGTTGTGGGCACTCTCCTCTCTCGCTCTCTCTCTCTCACCTTTGACCCCAAGCAAAGATCCAGTGGTGTGTGTGTGTGTGTGTGTGTGTGTGTGTGTGTGTGTGTGTGTGTGTGTGTGTGTGTGTCGGAGGAAAAGGGGATTCCCTTTTGCATTCCCTCCAATCAGGCTGTGCAATTACACTTTCCAGGATTTCTCATGAGTGTGTGTGGCGTGTGTGTTCCGGGTTCAAGTATGAAGGGTTACTGTCAACATAGGCACCTGCTTGTCAGCTACTGCCCCCTGCAACCCCCCACACCCCTCAGGGTATGTGTTGGTAACCCTGGCCAACCTCTCCTCCTCTTTTCTGCCACTCCCTCCTTCCGAAACAGATGCTGAGAGACCGGGGGCCTCTCTGAAGACCTCTTAACACCCCGACACCACTGCCAGACACCTGTGGTCTGCCAGCACACACGCTTCACACACACATGCATTCTGTCTCTCTCTCCAACGCACACAGCCGGGGCGCTCACCCGCAGTGCCAAGGGTGGCGAGGGGTTAACTGGAGTAGGGTCAAGCTGACAACAGTTGCTCAGTCCAGAGGGAGGAAGTGACTACATCACACCCTCAGACATGACATGACTCCCTCTCACACACACACACACACACACACGCACACACGCATCCACACAGAAACATACACACACACGTCAGGGTGTGTTTAACTCAGCTGGAGTATGGCCTGGGGCACGATTTAAAACCATTCGCTCAGGAGCTGCTCTCGCACCGGATGAACCGTCCATTTATCACTTGGACTCGCCTAAGCTCTTGATGAACTCACTGCTAGTTTATAAAACAATAAATATGACTGGAATTGGCGAAATGCTTCAGCAAGTTTAATGTTATGACAATCATCCGTGACTTTGTTTTCCTACATTATTCCCAACCTCACATTTGTATTGTCTTATTTTCATTTCCAAATAAACAGCTTGAACATATATCATCACTTTACAGAATGTGTGTGCTGTATAATAATACGTGCCTAAGCTAAATTAAACAGCTCAGGCCCAGTCAGTGGTGCAGTGATCCAAACACCAGTGACCCACTAGTATGGAGAAGGGACCAAAGAGGAACCAGACGGGCAGACTGCCAGATTAGCTCCATGTCTGAGCTGCCAAAACAGACAAGCTGCAAACAGAAACACTCTCTTGTTTAAGTCCCCAAAGCTTTGTCTCTCCCACCATGCCTCAGTTTGCCGCGTTTTATTTCTCTCAGATGTCTCTTTGTCATCCATCAGTCATTCGTCTATCCACAAACTGCGCCCATTAAACTCCAAACGGTTCAGGATGTGAATAAGAACATGGGGTCCTGCTAACCAGTACTGGGAAGATACATTACACACAACACTATTCTATTTTGCTCTTTTCTTGGCCTTACGTGACCAGTTCGGTGGTTGGAATGTGTGGTGATGGAGATGGGAGGAGCATGAGGAGAGGAGAAAGACCACATTGAGGAGCGGTCAAACTGTCAACATCCAGGACCACAGGACTCTGGAGCAAGGCAGCATGATTCATGGGCTATGGGTTACCTCACTGAGGGGAGACGGTCCAAATCCTGTATGAAGATACTGCTGTTATTGCTGCCAGAACCCATGCATCAAATTGTTCTGTCACAGTCCTGGACCAAAAATATCCTGGCTATTTCCTTTGAATGGAAATTTTCGGAGACACAATTCTGTTTGCGCTCAAAGTAAAGTATAAACTGATACTGAGTGTAGGACTCATGATAATAAGAATATTAACCTTTAAGTAACATCAACATGCAATAGATACACACTACAACACCCCAGAGCTGCAGAAAAGGCCAGGAGGGAAAATCAAAAGACACAATCACAATGTCTGTTACCCTGTAATACCTCCACGCTTTCTTGTTTCCACCTCATGCCAGTCACGGGATGCTTTTTGCTTCCACCTGCTGCTTAATACCGCTCCTCTCCACAGGACAACAGGTTAACCGGTGTCCTCCCACTTCACTACAAACGGCGGTGAAGGGAACCTTGATGAAACTCCGCTTGGGGCTCTGCTTTGGCCGGCAACACACCCGGGGTAATGATATCCTCGGTAGCCCGGGGCCCCGCATCTGGCTGCATCAATCTTCCCCCGGCTGCTTACTCATGCTGACCAAGCCCAGTCAATTCAGCACAGCCCAGCAGGTACGCAGCCACACAGATTCACAGCACGGAGGTACCGGCACACGCGCACGCGTGGTGTTTGTCAATGCACACGTATGTGCAGGACACTCAAAAGCTTGGAGCCAGTAAAAACATTTTCTGAATAAAAAAGATAAATATGTAATACTAATACTAATAATAAAAACAACCTGTATACAATTCTGCTATACTGTTAAAAGTTGCTGTTTCCCTCATGTTAGTAATTAAACTGACAATAAAACACTTGAGTCAATAAGAAATATTTACTTTAACTCATCCTCTGTAGCTGTACCTCCAAAGCTGGATATCAAATAGTTCTAAAATTATACTTGTAGCATTTACTGGTTAACACACTCCCAACTCTTTGTTGTTTGTCACTAGAAAAACTTAGCGAGTAATTACAAGGCAATGAGCTCCTGTATTGAGTCTAATTAACACTCAGTATAAGCTCTATTATTGCGTTTATGGACTAAAAGGAGAGTGAAGCAGCTCAGGTGATAGTAATGGGCTGATCTGTTTGTGCTATAAGGGAAGCATAGTCTTAATGACGGCTGAAGCACCGCTGGGATTTTCATTAGCTTAAACATCTTGTATTATATCACAGTAGGAATCTACTATGTGGAGCGTGTGGAGAGAACAGCTTAAAAGATACTGACAGCTCATATAAAAGATGAGCGCAGTGTCTCTTGCTCACCTCCGGCTAGAACGTAAAACACAATGGCGTGGTGTGTTATGGCAATAATGCTGTAGCATATGCTCTGTTTGGTGGGGATCAAAGCATTAGCTAACCTTTTATTCTGATCCCGATCCGCAATAAGTGCCGGTGTAGTCGAATGTGTGAGTGCGTGCTTGGAGCAATTGGCGTAGTTATCAAAGAGCTGCGGGTGAGTGTGTGTTCGTGGAGGAGAGGAGAGGATGAGACCAGGCCCCAAGTTTGTCATTGAGTGCACTATGGGGGCCAAGCTGCAGACTCCTCATAGTACTATGTAGGTGAGTCACACACAGTCAGACCTGACAGTGCGCAGACTTTTTTATAGATCTCTATTGTGATATTGATAAAGATAGCAACACTGATAGGAGAGAGGAGATATCTTAGAAAGAGGGACACAAAAAGGAAATGGAGGATTTGGGGGGATCTCACGCACACCACCGCTCGTACACACACCAGTTTGCAGGGGTTCTGGGAGGTTGGCTGTTAAGCAGACCACAACACAAGCACTATGCAGAGGAGTAGAGGGAGGTCAACGTGACTTGAAAGAGTCTTCTAATGTGGCCCTGGCACGACACACACACACACACACACACACACACACACACACACACACACACACACACACACACACACACACACACACACACACACACACGCCTTAACCTCACAACTCCTAATTGTTAGAAATAGACACAACAGTCACAGTATATCCACTGCACATCTGCGTATATTACACATGACCTGAGGCATCAGGGGAATTTCCTCACTTTATACATCTCACCTCCAGTAATTCAATACTTGTTATCCAAGTATCAAAAAAGATTTACGTAACCGCAGCGATTGTACAGTATATGACTGAATGATGATAATGTCACAAATAAAGTAGGCCAGTGTTAAAATAACATGTGACTTTTGCACCAGCTACCAATGAACTGTGCCCAGTCGTGTGGTGACAGACTTTGTGCTCGTGTTTCATTTTTTCAACCTAAAGAAGCCAACATGCTGGACATCGCTGTGTTGCAGTGGGAGAATAGCCCATCCTGGGCCAGAATCTGACCAATTTGTCGAGACACACATGACTCTACATGACTGTAGAGAGAAGTCAGACAATGTGACATGTGTCCACAGTAGTGAGTCTTACACCAGGGGACAGCGCCACTAAAGCCTCCCATAAAGTCACTAAAATGTTGGCTTGTAAAATATTTTTCCTTACTTAGTGGGATCTTTTTTTGGCATAGAGAGCAAAGTGAGAGAGCACAGACGACTGCTGCTGTTAATCCTCTAAACCATATTGCTTCTTAATTTTATTCCGTTTTTTTTTTTTTATTCTCTTTTGTTTCAATACAAAATAATATTTAAAATTCATCTTGGTTCATCAAGTCATGATTGCCACAGTAGGGGTAAAAGTATTCCTCTACACACACACACACACACTAGCAGCAGGACCTGATGTAAAACTAGTGAGGCTAAAACCCGCAGGATGATTTAGATTAATTCATCTCTTCACCACACTGATCAAACATTGTGTGTGTGTCTGCATCTAAGTCAATGCAGTGCACACACATGTATGCCCACACATAATCAGCTTTCATTAACGCAGCTTATTCAGGCTTTTGGGGGTCTGCGGCCGGCTCTGCTGTGTTCCGTGGGTGCACTCGGGGTAGATACTCTTCCCATATCTCTCTCTTTTCGCCCTTTTTCTCTGTGCCACCCAGGCTTGGCCCCGACCCAGACCCACATCTTTAAACTGAGCCATCACGCTGTGCCACGCCATGCTCTGAGCCCGGCCGCAAGGCCCTGATTAAAAACCATGACTTCAAACTTTCCAAACTGTCAAAAACCCAGTCAGGGAGCGAGGGAGAGCAACAACAAAATAAAAGTCCTACATAAAATCACTGCTGTGCCGTCAACTCACTTTTCAATGCAGAGCAGATTTGTGTGGCACTATTTGCATTGTGTGTTCATAGCTCATAATGTGATTGGTGGTCTGTGTTTCCCACATGGATGACAATGGTGTTTCATTTTGTTTTAATGAGGGACGGACAGGCGCGTGGGTCAACCAGCTTTTATGGGCTTGATAAGGGGCTGTTGGAGCTTGGAATCCATCTGGACTGTACTAAAATAGACAGCAGCACCCACGTCTGCAAACCCGTTAAATAAATAAACATGAGCATAATCTTGGGGAAATTAGCACAAATACCTTTAAGTACAGGACTATAATTTTGTGAATTGTAAAACCCAACACCTGTTTAGCGTATTTGTAAAACCACTATTTTAAATCATTATAATAATGTAATTTCATGTGATACTCAATTCTAATGAAAAATATCTCTTGACAATATAATTTGAAAAACCCTCAAGCGTATATCAAGTATATGTGCCAAGAGTGCTCCCTGCTGGAGAGACAGAGAACAGCATGCTCCACTGCAGCCAGATAAAAAACATTATCACTTTGCACGTCAAATAAACTAGCAAACAATAAACTATTATAAAGATATGGATGGTTTCAATCTAGACTTTCAACTAGAACAGAGGTTAGAACCAAGCTAAAAGCATTTCAGCTGACAATTCATTACTTTCTCCTAAGAGCTTTTCCCAAGCGGGTACGTAAATAAAAAAGTCAAATTCAGTTAAGCTGCGAGGGCAAAAAACAGTGAGCGAATGAACAAGGTGCAGGCTCGTTCTGGAGAGGCTAAAGAATCTGACAGAACAAAAAAGACCACTCGGGAAACACTCAACACCCACCGCTGTTGTACACACGCATAAAATATTCAGCAAGGAGGCTGCACATGTCAAAGAGTCAAGTTCAACAAAATAGAAGTGAAAAGAGGAAAATAGAAAACATTTGAAAAGAGAAAAAAAAATGAAATGTGAAACTACATTCACACTCATCTCAAGCACTCGTCTGATGGCAAATATTATTTTGGATGATGGCCATTTCGCCAACGAGAGAGAAAAGCCCAGAGGGAGACGGATGAAGAAGGGGTTCACGCACCTTATTATATGGTGGTCGTACGGGAAAATTGCAATCATCTGTGACTCACTTGGAATACCTAAACCACTATGCAGGACATCATTTTTCTCTAATATCAAGAAAGACTCTGGTATCAGCTCTGGGAATGAAACAGGATTCTGGGTCTGGGAGTGTTATCGGAATTGATGTGCAAGTATTTGTGTGAATATGTACATACAGCAAGACTGAGCCTAAAAGCTGCTACCTCCAGGCAGCTGCTGTTACAAAAGTCCAGAAGTCGCCATGCACAGAAAGTCAACTCTAAAATGTACGAGTGAGCGCGGCTTAGTTGAAGGTCATCTGGGTACGCGTATTGGAGCTGCTCTGCGTGGATGGAGCCCGTAGAAAGAACACGCACACACACACGCGCGCACGCGCACGCTCTGGTCGGTTCAGTCTGTAGCAGCCGCCTGCTGGAACAACAACAATGTATGAGACAAGCACTTCCATATGTGGCTACGCTCTCTCTCTCTCACACACACACACACACACACATGTATATACAGCAACATGTAAGGTCCCAACCATGAAAACACACACTCCTGCCGCTACATTCCGTTCCGAAGGACCTTGAAAACCGCCCGCAAACCCCTCAGTCATGTTGGTTTAGTATAGACTGGGAGTGTGCTGCGCTCACTGTTTTTTTGTGAACGCACCGTTGCTACACTTTGTAGAAGACGCCAAAGACAGACATAGGATGAATTGGCTGAGGGAACCTAAGGAACCTCAACCTCAGTTGTGAGTGTTTGGTATAAGCCTCAGCCCGCTGCCAAACACAGTAATACTTTCCCTCTTGATGTTCTCTTGTTAGGAGAAACCAGACAAAGGAATAACAACAACTCGCAGCTCTTTCGGTAAACAAGCATCACTCAGCACAGGCAAATGCCAACGAGAAAATAGTGTCATTAAATTGTCACCCGCTACACTCCTGCAACTTCACCACACTATAAATAGTTACACAATGTTACTCTGGCCTTTTACCATTTGATTTTCATTCTAGTGTGAAAAAAATCTTGTTTGTTACCAATATGGAAAAATGCTGCTGCAGACAAATTTCCTTAAGTGGGTAAAAGCCAGTAACCACTAAGATATTATATTATAGTATTTTATGTTTTTCAAACATATACTATAAAAACAGCATAGAGCTTTAACACACAGCATCCAGCCACAGCAGATTCAGTCATGAAGAACATTTCTGTGTCTATTAATAAATATGTTCAGGTCTATTAGTACCAAATTTATATTTGGGACTTTGCAAATGAAGCTAAATACTCTAATTGGACCAACATGGACAGGATCATTTCATAAAGTTGCAGTTTGGTTTGGTTGTGCACATTCCTCAGGTGTTTGTACAGTTGTTTTTCCCCATATATATTCATTTTCACGTACATGTTTACAGATTAGTAAATATGTTTTTTTTTTGCAAGCACTTGACCAGACCACAATGTTTCACAAAAAAGGTCTCTCATTGCAGCAAATATACTTAAGGAGTAAATTACTGACCAACTATATTCGCAGACCCCAAAACTTAATGGGCCAGAAAATGCTACAGGGAGAGAGCGAGAGAGAGAGTCCCAGTCACAGATGCAGAAACATTAACAGACACTCTTGACCCTATGAACTTGTAACCCTAATGAAGGAGTTCCCCAAAGCTGCAACATGAAATTATACGCAAACATACACAGAGCTGCCTACTTGTGGTTCACTGCAAAGAATTACTGTAATATAATAACTGCTACAACATCCCTTGGTGGTCTCCGCTGCGTCTCCTCCGTTTCTTCTTCTCCTGCCCTTTCATTCCTCACAGTATTTTCTAGTGACCTCGGTTTCTCCTCATTTTTTACAGCGCATCGTCTCTCCCTTCCTTTCGTTTCTCTCCTTTTCTTTGGCTGCTTTTCCACTGTGGCCTATTACGAGTCTCTGTGGGCTTCACAGAGCCAATTTAGCACAAACTGGGTCACGCTCACACTTAGCCGATGCCAACTTGAACACATTTGTTCCTGCATGAGCACATGCACAAAATGTCTGCAATCCCTTTGACCTTTCCTGCCTTTTCCAACACCCTAGATAGACATTTTCAGACTAGAAACAGTAAGTAAAGCACAATGCACTGAATGGTGATAATTAGGTGTCTTGATTTCATAATTTAGAGAATGAATTTACCAGAATTTCAATTTAGGAAATATGACTATTTTTGCAAAATGTTATTTAATTATTATTTCCTATCTCATAAAGACAATCACTGACTTTGTCAGTTATACAGTATGGTACAGGGTGGGTGGTCTGGGGAGTTAGTATGGAGCCTTGAAATACTGCTGATGAGAGAGGACTAAAATAGAAAAGCTGTGAACTGTAAAACCACAGACATAAGTTCAACAATGTTAATACACTTTGTGGGAGCTGCAGTGTCAGGTTACAATTCTTGGTGGGGTCATCATGTGGGAAATCACCGGCTGCCTGATCATATAGAAATAACAAGAAGATGTTTTGAAAAGCTGTCTGTTTAATATTTGATTTGACCTCCAGTTCTATTCATAGTGAAGCCGTGCTGTAAACGAACACACTGCACTGTTCTGTAAATCTACCAAACGCTGCCAGAAGTGCTACAGCTAATAATGACCTTTGTTTTGTTACACACATTTCAATATAATTTAGGAATAATTAAGCCAGTAACATGTTAATATTAATGCAAATATAATAGTTTTGGTGTAGAGAATAAAAAACAGATGTTTCTCAAGAATTGTCCAGCACACAATTTGTTTGACCTTAGTGGGTTACTATCACACACCCATTAGACCCGACTTTATTTCCCTGCTATGTCCTCATACAAAGTGTGCATCCCTCAACACAAATGCGTCCATTCATGCCAATTAGGATAGCAGCAAATAGCTGGAGCCAACCGTGACTGGGGATAATCTGATTGCCTGGCACAATGGACACTCTCGCCAGACAGATCAGTAAACAGCCAATGGGAAAAAGAACATACATAGACGGCTTCACATCACAATTACGTTGAGGAAAATTGGTCACGGAAATGAAAAGCCATATCGTTAAGTGATTAAATGAGAGTCACACACACGAAGGCGTACACAGACGAACACGAACGCATTCACAAAGACAACAGGCCAGATGAAATCAAGCCAGCTTGATAAGAGACGCATTCAGGGTTGAGCACACACACACACACACACACACACACGCACGCACTCACGCACGTGCGCACGCACACACACGCACGCACACACACACACACACACACACACACACACACACACACACACACACACACACACACACACACACACACACACACGGTGGCTCACATCACACATAATCGACTGGACATAACGGCACATGAGAAATGAGGTCAGAAGTTCATGAGGAGAGGAAGCCAGAAGAGAATCCCTGAGTCATCCAACAATGATTTAAAGAGATTACGATGGGACTGCACTGATGCTTCCTTTCACACACACTGATGCCACCATTTCCGTATTACGGCTTTAATGTGAAACCTTTCCACATCAGGATTTACAGTATGTCATCAATTCAGGCCACCGTATAAATATCTGGTAACGACAGAATTTTTTTACAGTCGTTTGTCTTTACCTTCCTAACTACCTTTTTACCTTGGTTTCTCCCCTGCTCATACGTTTGATTGTAATCATCATTCAAAGTTTATCCACGTCTGTAGCTGCAACCTGAAAATACATGTTGCTTGCACGTTGGGTTTCAGCTCATCAACAAAAAGAACAAACCTGAACAAACACAGCCAGAAGTGCAGACAGGTGCTACCCCCGGCCTCTTTTCTTCTTTCTCCAGACACACTAGCTTTGTGGCAGTCTGCAAAGGGAGGGTCTCCTAAGGCCAAGGTCACCTCCCCGTAGACCTCCACTGCTCTGCTCTGGCTCACAGATGTTTTTACACACACCCACAGATACGGACACACACGCACACACCCACACATCTCCTGTACATGCTGTTGAAAGCTGAAAACAAACAAACTAAATAAATGGACCAATACAAATCATCGCTACAGGCACCAGCCAGCCTCTTTGGTCTTTGTGGTTGTCTGTATGTGTAGACGGACGACTTGACCTGAACCTACTGCATGTTTATTTATGGTTCTCTTTAACTTTTAGTCTTTATCTTTTTACTGCTGCATCTTACTGTTATGGCACATGTAGGTACTAAATATGTCATGAAGCACACAGATAATGTGAGTCTGTGCCTGTGCACTTGTTGAATAATTCCTGGGTATGTGAAGGAAATTGAAAGAGTTGGGGCTGGCCATTAAGATGCTGATCAGTAGAGACGCTGTGTAGAGTTGTGTGTGTGTGTGTGTGTGTGTGTGTGTGTGTGTGTGTGTGTGTGTGTGTGTGTGTGTGTGTGTGTGTGTGTGTGTGCGGTTGCTGGTGGAGGAGGGCAAAGGAATCCACACCAGACCATCTATTATAATGACAGGAAGCAGGAAGTACAACCCCTTCAGTCACATGGCCGCCAGCTGTCTTGGCAAATGGAGGCAGGACGATTGAGAGTATGATAGGGAGTTTAGGTGCATTTACGGGTGGATTGTTGAAAGCAGCAGAGTTAGATTATTTAAAAAAAACGTACATACATACCAGTTATTGTACATGTTTGCATATCCATGTACTGTCTACCAGTATATACAGTTTTTATAGGACGTTTTGAGTATCTGCATGTGCAGAAAAAGGCTTGAGGTTTAATTCATCGGAACAACTGCCACTGTCAGCCACCCAAATCTCCCCCAGCCTTTCTCTTCCAATTGAAAAATACTCAAATCTATATGTCTTGATTCGTGACCACTACTGTTGTTGCCAAACTGTAGACTAACGTCAGTTCTAAACATATGGATGCATTTAGTAACTGCAGCCCGGCACACATGTGCACGCCAACATGCAGACACGCATATACGTCTTGAAATCCGTGCCGGCATAAGCTAGCGCGGAGAACACACACAGCTACCCTCACACACATAAACATATCAAAGCTGACAGTTCCTTGGCTACACACTGTGATAACTAATACATGCAAATCGGAAACTTGAAAAGTTTATGTGGATAAAAATAGTCTCGGGTGACTCCTCCTGTCAGTCTGCTTCTACTTAAAAAAGCATGATGTGACATAATAATTGACATGTAGATACTATGTGATACTAACTGTGAGCTGTGGACATTTCAGATTCAACTATATGATGACATACAACACTGAAGTACACTTTGTGTGTTTATTGTTCCCTTTGTTGCCCCGTGGAGGGTAAAAATACTACCTTTATCTTTGCCTTTGGATGTGTGTTGCCAAATGAGTCATGCACACATAAATATTCACCTTCAGACAGGTGGGCAGTCAGCGGCGTCTGTGTCTCTTTGCAGTAAGAGACAAGCTCTTTGGGAAGAAAGTCTACCTGTGTGATCTTAGAGGCCCCCAGCCTCAGCATCTTTCGCCTGGATAACAGAAACAAAACGTTGTTATTAGCACTAGTTGTGCTGTAGATACCGTCCAATTAACTGTATTATCTCTGGGCCCAAACCCATAGATTGTTTTTTAAATGGACAATAACAAAATGTTCAAATATAACTGTGTTGTCCAGTGTCTTCATTCAGTCAGAGCATGAACGTGAGGAGAGGAGGAAGATGTACCCGAGCTCAGAATCAGCCTGCAGCTGCAGCACAGAGGGGTCTGTGTCCCACTGCAGCGTCCTGATGTCACCAAGGAGGGGCAAGTGGTGGGAGGGCAAAGAGAACATGCATGTTTATAAGCAGGCGCGTCATAACAAACACACAAACAGGTTTACACACACATATCATCTACTGTATAAACACACACAAACACAGCAGCACACAGAGTACTGTAACGTGGGAATTTTCATGCAAAGATTAAACATAATGGTTTAAAACCATTTATAGTTGTTTTCATGGTGAGTCATGTATTCTTAACATTAGAGACACTTATGTTATGATAACCTGGTTATGTTTAATTACATAAACACACATTACAATGTGCTTGCCATGCTCATGCATGAGTCTAACAAGCAACTAGCAACTAGCTCATTTCATTTTGGGGAGGTACAGTACTGTAGGGATCCTTTGCTTGCATGGAATTTAAAGGCAACCGAATCCTTAAGAGGCTTGTGGCAAGTTGGCTGGAATCTACCAGCTGTGAAACGATAACACTTCCAACCTCACTGCGCTTTTTGATGATACCTTTTAGAGCAAGTGAACATGCCCATTAGACCTTCAGCTTGCGCCACACAGAGCCAGGTTAGAGTGGCAAGGTATTTCCTTAGCCTGACACACCGGCTGTTTTACAGTAACAGCGATGACACTTTAAGCAGCAGATTGTCAATTCTGTGAAGGATGAAATTACTTCTGTGGCTCAACTCATGCGGGCAACAGTTTTTCAAGCTGGTATTAAAGGGAACGGCAGGAATTTAGACAGAAGGTTGAAGGAGGGAAGCAGGGAAAAGGGAAAGGCATTGCATTGTTTTGATCTTATTAATTATGATTGAACACATGGTGCTGTTGCTGCCTCTCAGTGTCCACAGACTAAAGAAACATGTGGGAGATTCCTGGGTTTGACGTGAACATGCTTACCTTGAGCTCTGTGCTTGGGACTTGTTTTTAGAGAAACCTGACCTAAGAGGGGACACACACACATACACAGCCACAAATGGAGAAGCTCAAAATGGCATGCCATCATCCGGGGTGGATTTGGGGAAAGAAAAACCTTTGCTACAGGCAGTAAAACTACAGTAACTCACCGATTTGTAAAATCCAATTGGTAAAAGCTAGAAACAGTTCAAATGCCTTATATAAGAAAATATATTTCTGCTGAGAAACCTTACTGAGGTTCCACACATACTTTATCCCCAATTCCACACATGGCCAAATGGTACCAGAACAACATCCTACAATGACTCCTACCCCCCACACGCACTGACAGTCCACTATCAGTTCCCAATAGAAAGCAAATGGAAAGTGCTTGATGACCACTCACTTTAATGAGTGATAAATCAACACAATTTGCTGCAAATTACACTGAAAGTCAGTTTTAGTGCTGTGAAGTAGGTGTTAGACTTGAGCTATTAGGCTCAGTTAATACACCAAGTCATCAAGTGTTTACTATTGCTGCAAACAGCCATTAGGCTCCACATCTCAGCACATTACATGGCGACTTGATGAACGTGGAGCTTTGTAAAACAGATCACATATTGACACTGCTACTGTAACTATATAACTAGAGCTGAAACTTACACCAACCTCAAACTCAGCATCATACAACTAGCTACAGTAGCATCAAGCTGTACAGTGGTCATCAAAACACTGGATGCTGCTGATGACAGATACCACAGAGCAAAACCTAACAAGGCACGACAATCTCACCAACACTGATACCCATCCTCACCTAAACCTGTTGCAGTTGAACACAAAGGAGACATACAGCATTTTTTATAAAAACAAACTGAACCCAGCTACAAGAAATGGGTAGAACACTGGAAAATGTATGATTTTCTCCAAGGACAGCTGAATAATTTAGGCCTACCTGCCTGCTGGTCCTCCATCAGCTGAGTCCTGGCTCCCTGTCTCGCTGGGTGTGCTCACCGATTTAGAGGGGGACACAGGGGTTGGGACTAAATAACGAAAATGACATGAGTCTAACATTAAAGGCTGCAAAGAATGGACTGCTCAAACAAATTTGGATGACAAGCAACCAAGTAAAACCAGTGATGGCCAAATAATATAAATGTTCAAAGGAAAGGAGAGGGAGGGCAGGGCATCAAATGTGTGTTGACTTTATTACTATATTCATGTTTACTCTGCTGAGGAAGCATTAAAAACATCACCGCTTATAACAGGCTCAGAAGGGAACCCATTCTTACATACAGAGGGTGCTGTTACAATATAACACCACTAGAGAACAGTGCTTTCAAAGTTACAAGGGGTTTGTGCCAACTAAAGACATATTAGAAATCTTAAATACAAACATTTTCCATTAGCAAACTTTTGTAATTCAACTCAGAGAAGCATTTATCGCTACATAATCTACATACAGATAAACAGAATATAATTTTTCGCAGGTGAAACAAGAAGAAATTAGGAATAGTCTTTAGCTCTGTCCAGGCACAACAATGTCAGACCTTAGACAGCTTGCTTGAATGCATGTAGGCTTCCTTATTGGTTTTGTAATAGTCCACTGAACCTATTGCATCACAATCACAATAGTCAAATTTAACTATTGTTGAGGCTATTAGAGTACTACGTACCTAGTGGAGGCTCTGGTGAGATGCCAATACTCTGAAGCAGGGCCTCGGTCTCCCTCCGCTTACGATCCAAGTCTGAATCCTCTGGGGTCGCCTCTGTTTTCTGCTGGCTCTCAGACTGCGCAAAATCCATAAAGAAACGTTATCTCACACAGTGCGAACATAAAGCACGGGTTCACAACTCGCCCATGATGAGTAAAGGAACAAATGAAGGCATGCACGTCCATGCACATTTTGATCCAAGGGGCCAACACCAACCTTATGCACACACACACAGTAGATGTTTGTATGCACGTATGGACACAGACAAACTCAGCCTTTTTTTGTGTCACGGCCTGACAAAAAGCAATCAAACACACAAACAGAACACACTAGAGTGCGATACAGTAAAAGTGCCAGGTCTGTGAATGTACTCACTTTTTTCCTTACCTCTTTCTTCTTCCTCTCCTCCTCCTTTCTCTTTTTTTCCTCCCTGATTTGGGCGAGGCGCTGCTTCTTGCGCTCGAGCTCTGCTTTTAGGTCACTTTTGTCCGACATGATGTCTTCAAGTAGGAAAATCGAACAGTCGTGAGCTACTTATGGTGCACTCCTTACAGCACTATCTCATGTGTTTTATTTTGATAGGATATAGTAAAATAGTAGTAGTGTAGCATAAAATAAAACCCAAATGATGCTTCAAATAACCCACTGGGTGTGGTAGTTTTTCATCTACCGTACATGTGCACTAACTCTTACAGTCTTTGCAGCATCAGCAGCTGGACTTGATTTTGGCCAAACACTCATATATACACTACTCAACCAAGAACATAGTAGTAATGACTTCATAGCAGACTCACTGACAGTGCATGTATTTAAAGCAGGGGGCGCACATTAGGGCCGTGTTACATCCCTCAGATGGATAAAAAGCCCCTTAAGAGAGAGGTCTGTATAAAGCTAGCTAACCTGCGAGCTCCAAATATGTGGGATATAACACATAAAACCCAAGATAACAAGGCTGTAATGTACTGAACATGAAACATTAAGAAGGTGAGTCATACAGCATATAACCGCATAACATAAAAAACAGCAGCGTTTATAAATACACACAGGGATAAAGACTAGCAGGGGTTCAGCTAACGCTAGCTAAGCTAAATGGGACATTTTGCATCATTTGTTAATTCGTCAACGCGTTTAAGGCCTTGTCATAAACACGAGAACACATTGTGGGGCTGTCCATCGAAAGCAGACGTACACAGCGCCAGGAGTTGTTGTTTTACTCGTACCTTGCCCTCTCGCACCGATACTGATGTGTCACCCGGCAAAGATGCTGTCTCACTGCTGCGCCCCGACCCGACGCCGCACGGTCAACGCATTCTCCGGCTGAATCAGGCTGACCGGACCCCCCTCGGCTACCACCGCAGACGGCGTGCAAAGCTTTTCCCGATGCTACTGGTGACGCAGGTTAAAACAGAGCATTTCAGAGGTCGCTGACCCAGTTATAACGGGAGACAGGTGCACAGCACGCCGATGCATCCCTGGGAGGAGAATGATGGTGATGAGGAGAGGAAATCCCACCTCCTGCCGGGGACACGAGCTGTCAGGAGTTTAACAACGGCGCCATCTTGTGGCGGTTTGGAGATTTGTAAGTTGGTACGTCGGGCTTAAAATTGGTAAAAACAAACAAACAAACTTTTATCTACCAGCTGAAGCAACAGCGAAAAATGGTGATAATTAGATAAAGCAGTGGGTAATAAAGAAACAATATAGTAGATTGTATATTCAGATTGTATATGTGAGCGTGAGGCGCTCGATGACGCTCGTTGGTCCATTCTTATGTCAATCACTGCTCTGCCCTGCCCATAAACAACTCACGTTGCTCACGTAGCTACGTCCATATCGGCGACGCTGAAGTTAGCTTCTGATTTCAATCTTCCGCTCCATTTCTTAAGGGGAAATGATATGCGCGTTTATAGCGATTTTCTATACAGATTATTGCTGGATTACTGTTTAGACAGGCTGATTAGAAGCAAGCACGTTTTCTAAACTGCAAAACCTTTTAATTTAAATATTTTTAAAAACACTATGCATAAACCTATATCACGTAAAGATGAAAATGCCGCCAAAACAATTTCTGAAATAACAGATTAAGAATTAATCAAATAGCCCAACAGTAATAATAGATTCGTAGGTTACGTTTCCCCCTAATTTCTGAATTGGGAGCTCCAGTCGCAAGCCAACTTCTGTTAGAATGAGCTTTTGGAGGACAAACAGCAGCCCGACGAGGTGCGAGAACACTGCTCGAGAATAACAATGATGGGGGACACACGACCAGGCTTTGCAGCGATGTAATCAAATATAAACTGCGTTTTTATGCTTTCCGGCTTTAACTATACTTGCAAAGGTCGATAAACTGGAGCGTGCTGAAGGAAGAAAGGGCATTTTTTTCACTGACAGCTGGGGTCTGTGAAGGGGACACAGAATGAGGTTCGCTCAGTGGCTGCTGAAAAGCGGCTCCGTGGCCGGGATTCCCAAGCAGGTGGAGAGGTTTGCCAAGTTTTCTCCGTCTCCTTTGTCCATGAAGCAGTTTCTGGACTTTGGTAAGTGTTTACGGGCAGGGTTGACGTCGCAGGCGTGCGCATCTTGCCTGATGTTTCTCCCACATTCACACATGGAAGTTGCACAACTATTTGCTTTGTGTGTCATGACAGCTGACCGTGCAGGAATGGGGTCATTGACGCACACGCACACACACACACACACACACACACACACACACACACACACACACACACACACACACACATAACTTTCACACTCCTGTACTACTACTGTTTTGGGCAAAAACCCATAATTAATGTTGTTTCAACACCCATTGTTATTGCACAACAGATGCGTGTGTGTGCTGTGTCTTCCGTCTACATACACTCTTTTTTTACTACCTATTTTTGGCCTGATGGGGTCAAAGTTAGGTGCTTGCTCAGTATTTTTTCCCCCTGACTCTGGATTTCATGTGACTGCAGGCTCGGCCAACGCATGTGAGAAGACGTCCTTCGTGTTCCTTCGTCAGGAGCTTCCTGTGAGACTGGCCAACATTATGAAGGAAATTGATTTCCTCCCTGACAAGCTCTTGAGCACCCCATCCCTAAAACTCCTCACCAGCTGGTAGGTCCTCTGAGGCCCAGTCATTGTTGACTAACTGATAAGATCCATTTCATGACAGCAACGGATCCACAGCTTCTCTCTAAATCCAAAACATTGATTACTGTTTGTTCAAGGTTATAGTTGAGGACATGACCCCACCACTATTAATAATAGCCACAGTGGAATCTATTTTAGGTGCAGCTGCTGCACTTTGCCTTCCCCCCCCTCCCACTGCTGCACAGCTCACTGTTGTTTGTTGATGGGGGTAATAAAAGTACACGTTAAACAGCAGACTGTATAAAGACGTACAGGACTGGTGACTGGATTAAATCTGACGTCCATGGCTGAAGGTCAGATGAGGAACAACCACACAAGGCAGAAATCATAGACACACTGCAGTTCACCTTTCACCCAGTTTCTCTGCAGACAGAGAGAGTGAGTGAGTGAGAGAGAGAGAGAGGGAGGGTGTGACTCAGAGGGCGGAAGACTCCAGTCTTTCTCATCTGCTGGCCTACATTAGGAGTCTGTGACAAAACAAGTTATTGTTAACTGAATGGAAGCCAGTGCTGTTAATTAAGTAGCATGGGAAGTTTAATCTTGCTCACAGTAGGTTTGGTTGTGTTTGTACATCACCACCTTATGAATCTTTAATTTAATAAACCCTTCCTTTTGTGTCTGGCAGGTACTCACAGAGTTTGATGGAGCTAGTAGAATTTCTAGAATATGATCCAGATGATAAAAATGTCCTGTCAAAGTAAGTGACACTTCCAACTGAGGTTTACAAGTACAGCAGCATTTCTCTGTATTCATCAGCATGTAAACAATGAAACATATTCACAGATCATGTCTTTGTCTCCAGCTTCACCCAGACTCTGGTCAACATCCGTAACCGGCACAACAACGTCGTACCCACCATGGCTCAGGGTGTGGTGGAGTACAAGGAGGCCTTCGGCGTGGACCCCGTTACCAACCAGAACGTCCAGTACTTCCTGGACCGCTTCTACATGAGCCGAATCTCCACACGCATGCTCATGAACCAGCACAGTCAGTATAGCATTCGGTGATCGACCGTGAGTCAATCAACACCGTCGCCGGCTCTCACGGCTCATGGCCCTGAATCACACTACGCTGGCGTCCTGTCACAGAACCTCTTTATACAATCTGTTAAGTACAAAGCAATGATCTCGCACTATTATTCTGCCCTCTAGCATTGATCTTTGATGGCAGTGTGAACCCAGCCCATCCCAAACATATTGGCAGCATCGACCCAAGCTGTGATGTGGTGGAGGTAATAAAAGGTAATGAATAACCTGCTTCGGCTACAGTATCAGTGCTGTCTGTACACAAACACACACACCAGATACTGCAAAGTCCTCGCTAAACAGCCTGAAATGGCAGCAGACACACATGAACCAGCCTTGTTGTATCAGCACTGTTGAAGACTGTGTTCTCACCACTCGGGTGGTTTCAGATTCCAACTAGAGATTGGGAACTGAAGGCTGCCTGCTTTGTTTTCCTTTGTAGACGCGTACGAGACGTCAAAGATGCTGTGTGAGCAGTATTACCTGACCTCTCCTGATATGGAGATCACGGAAGTCAATTGTAAGTTTTCCAAACCAACTAGAACCTCACTGTACATACGGCTGCGTTCACTTCACAGTGTGTAAGTATAGTTGTGACCTTCTTACATCACTCATTCATGGTTTCACAGCCAAAACCCCCGGCCAGGCTCTCCACATTGTCTACGTGCCGTCCCACCTCTACCACATGCTGTTTGAGCTCTTCAAGGTACACGACCTGACCAGAAACGCCACAGCTCCGCATGCTGCTCGCTGACTGTGTACCGATCCCTGTTTGTTCTGCCAGAACGCCATGAGAGCCACAGTAGAGACCCATGAGTCGAGTCCGACGCTGCCGCCGGTCAAAGTGCGGGTTTCACTTGGAGCCGAGGACCTCACTATTAAGGTACTGTAGCTGACAGTGCAGATCCCACCACGCACCACTAGAGTCTGGTAGTATACAGACTTTGCTGAACCGTAAGATGTTCTGTACTGTAAGTAGGACATATAATATTGTATAATGGTAATAACATCATGTATGTACTCGTATCTTCAGATGTCTGACAAAGGAGGTGGGGTCCCTCTGAGGAAAATTGAACGTCTCTTCAGCTACATGTACTCCACAGCCCCCAGTCCAGTCCAAGTAGACAACTCCCGTAACGCCCCCCTGGTGAGATTAGACAACCCTTTTATTCAAAAGTCATACAGAACGTTATTGATTGTTTTATCTTCACAATTTTTGTCTGTTTAAGGCTTCAAGCTTAGTTTTACATTGTAAACAGGCTGCAGCTCACTGAAATCTTGCTGTGCTGTTTTAAAGCAGGGTTTAAATTCAAGCAGATGTAATTTACCAAACACACACACACGCGCGCTGTGAATGAGCCTAATGTATATTGGAATGCATCAACTACTACAGTTATATTCTACTGCTTTAAGCAATGACCTGCTTACTAAGTGCTCTGCAGTATCCACTTTATAGCTGTAATCCTGATGAAAGGCTGATTCTTAAAGGTAGTGTAACTTCCTCCAACAGGCTGGCTTTGGTTACGGTCTACCCATATCTCGCCTGTATGCAAAGTACTTCCAGGGAGACCTGCAGCTCTACTCCATGGAGGGTTACGGCACGTCAGCCGTTATTTACTTAAAGGTGAGATCAGCGCTACTGTGTGTTCACAAAAAGCAGCAACAGGATGGGAATGTATAAAATCAGTGCACATAAAGTACTAAGGCGTTTTTATTGAAATTCTTGGGGAAACTGAAGTGTCTTGCTCAAGGACACACATGGTGAGATCAGCTAAGTTTCGAACTGGCGACCTGAAGCCAGTTTTTAACAACAAACTATACTATGTCATGCCATAGAGATGGTAACAGTTAAAGAGTGTATTGCCCCAGGGCTCAGTGGTTATCCACTTGTATTCCAGTGTCAGAGTTCACTGATTTGATTCAAACTTTGGTCATTTCTTTTTATAATTTGTGTGCTGTTATGACAGTGTTTAGATCACATGCTACACTAAGGTGTTTTTTTTTTTGGTGACATACTATAATGAGGCCTGTTTCTGACTACAGTACATGACACTTTGAGTCTTTGGGTCTTTGCGCTGCCACCACATCAAATCTAAAGAAGTTTTTTTTACTACACTGTTTTTTTAATTACATATTATACTATGACACTTATTTAATCACATACTGCTGACACTTGTACTCTGGTCCTCTGGTTCGATTTCACCATGATGTGTGTCAAATCTGAAGTAGTTTTATTGGGGATTTTATAATATACTGTCTCAAAAGGAAAACTTGTTGAAATCAAACCAGGACTCTTTTGACGACTGTATCAGACTGATTGAGGACTGGAAGGAAATGATCAAATAACAAAATGAATTGAATTTTGATCCAGGTGCACGTGTGATAAGTGAGTTCCCTCCTGTCCTCTGTCCTCAGGCCTTGTCCTCAGAGTCAGTGGAGAGACTTCCTGTTTTCAACAAGTCAGCCCTACGACATTACCAGGCCAGCATCGAGGCAGACGACTGGTGCTTACCCAGCAGGGATCCAAAGAAGCTGGGCAAGTATGAGAGGACTCACTGATGGTGCGTCGAGGGGGGAATCGAGGGCACTTTGGAAGTGTGTGAAAGCAGAATATTAGAATTCATATAAGTAGGGTTCATGTTGGAGCAATAGGATAAAGCTGTGCTGAAAGAGGGAATTAAGATATTTAGATGCTGTCAGCATGTGGCTGGTGGCGAACCAGCGCGTGTATTTGGAATCTGGATTGTTTAGAAACACAATAGAGACTTTCATCATCGTTGGTTTCAAAGAACTGAACTAATGCTTCCAGCTTTGGAATAAACTCAGCATAAGCCCACCCCTGATAATGCTATGATCTGCTAGTTTAAAGTGCTGCTAATGGTAACAGAACAAGTATTAATATTCTCGGTAGCTGTTTGTATTGATTTCCTGGAAATTTCAGTCAGCTTCAGGCTATAGTTGAGTTCAGTGCCTTGACAAACCAAAGCCATCTCCAGTCACACATGTAAAAGAAAGGGAGCAAAGGCAGCTCCTCTTGGCTCACACTCATGGAACAATTCAAAAACACTAGGAAGTTATTTTAATGTTGTATAGTGTCAAACCTTAGGGCCTGAAAAGCTTTTGCTTCAGTGTCAATCCCACACTTTTATTGTTTTTATTGAGTTATTGTTATTGAGATAACAAACATTTCATCCTTGAAGTTTAATTGTTGTGAATATGTTTGATGAGTCTTGAGTTACATGGGGGAAAATTGAGGAATTCTAACAATTTATCACCTTACATATTTGAAGTTGATGTATTATGTATATACACCCAGCGTGAACTGTAATGATCAAATTACTGTACTGTATACCGTGTATCAAAGTGAGTGAGATGACAAATGAAGTGCAGGGAACTGTATTTCAGTTTTATGTTACACAACATGCTGTAGAACATCACGCTCAGATTATGAGGGCGCTGTCAGTGTTTGATAAGCAGCAAACACAAACAGCCTCCCACCGAAAGTATTACACCAAGTCAGTTGTTTTTCTGCACACTGTAACTCAAGAAGGAGAAGGAGACAAATGTTCAGAATGACGTCTTTTATTGTGATTTACACCTCGATATATTAAACAACAGAACATTGCACCTTTGGATCTGAAATCAGTTTTTCAAATAAAGTAAAGTCTAAACTGATAAACAACAGCAGGCAAGATGCTTCACTGCACCAGTGCTTGCTTTCTTTTTCCGACATTCCATATCAATGTACAGTCTGCTGCACAGATTGTGTAAAACATACTGCAGAACTATTAAGAACCAGAACCAGGTTGTTGGCACAAAGGCTGAAATGTTCCAGTGTTGTTTAACATATGTGGGTAAATACAGGAGCCATTCTGAACCAGCAGTGTACATGAAAACAGCTACTGTGCCTCAGTGATGCAACACATCTGAGAACAAGACAGCTGCTGAGACAACATCCTTTCAACCATTCTAAACCAATCATAATTTCACACTTAACGATTTATATTTGAGACCTCACTGTTTTATGATTGCAATGATAGTATTTCACCCTTTTACGTTTTGTGATTTGCGAGCTCACAGAGGTTTCAATGCTTTTTATGCTTTGCAAATGTTTCTCTCTAAGGCCAAGTGTTACTGTACTGATGTCATGGTTCACCACTAAAGGACCAGTGAATGTAGGAAATAAAACTCTCTCACCTCCCAGTGATTTGACTCACTCTCTTTAGTGAATGTAATGTTTAGACGTTGCCGTACTTGCAGTTGGTGTTTTAATTAAATAGGTAAATCAAGTAAGATCTATCTCTGACTGTCTGACTCAGCTCATTTCCTCTCTACAACGTGTTTTAGTCATTACCTGCCATAGCTTAGTTTAGCATCACTAGAAACACATAACAGCTTATGTTCCTGAGTTTCTAGGGTTAGAGTTTCAGTTATGGCATTGGTCTAATGATGCGGCTGGATGTGCAGCCATTTGAAAATGAAACCACTTTCAGTGGAGAGCTGTGTGAAGTGTTTTTTTCTGTAAACAGACCCCTACGAGCCTGAGAGCGAGCGCGATGGCCGGTTGCCAGGCAGGTGTGGAGACCCTGGAGTACAGCAGCAAGAGTGATGGAGAAGGTCGCAGTCAACTGGTGCAAGATTAACCCCGGAAAGAAATCCGTCCACTGACCCGGCAGAGAAACAGGGTTCGAACACTAGACGCCAGGTGACGTTTTGAGCATTGCTCCCATCAGTACAAAACGCCCTCAGGCTCCAGTAACAAATACTTCCTCATGGGAGACGGCAGAGGCAGCTGTGCGACGCCCGTGTGGCAGAGCCCACCCAGGCTGGATCTGACGGCACACCTGCTCAGGTGAAGCAGGCTGCGAGGGCTGCTGGTGCTGCACATGGCGAACACGGAGTCGTAGAAGTCCTTATGTCGCTGAGGAGACACCGGCGCTAGGCTTAATCGTTTAGCATGACATTTGGTAACTCATTATCAGCACTCACACTACAGTACCTGATAGCAGTCGTCGGGGATAGCAGCTCTCCATTTCCTTGTGGGCTTTATATGTTCGTAAGAATTGACCATGACCTCGATGACTCTGGGATAATCGTGGCAGGACTGCAGCACCTACGGCAAACACCACGAAGCACAGGATTCCTTCACGGGCCTTTGTGAGCAGTAAATCGTCAACCAGCCAAGGCTAACGGGTGAAAGGTCACCTAGTGACCCCCCGGTCCACCTCTCTACCTTGTGGAACTGCGGCGGGTAGATCCGCGCTGCGTTGTGGTTGAGCAGCAGCTGGAAGCAGACCTCAGGTCGGGCCATGGGCCTGACGTCGGTGACCTTGAGGACGTACTGAATGGGAGCGCAGCCGTTGATGTCCATGGCTCGCGCGTCCGCTCCGGCTTCCAGCAGCATCTGCATCAGGACGTGGTCGCAGTTCCAGGCGGCCTTGTGAAGCGCCGTCTTGTGGTCTTCTTCTTGGAGGTTTGTCTCTGGAAGGAAGTAGAGGCGATAAACTGAGTACAGTGGGGAATTAACAGTCAGTGGTCAGTATTAGTGGTCAGTGCATTGCGCTCCTGACGCACAGGTTGCGGGTTCAATCCCCTCCCTCTAAAAAAAATCAATCATACGAATGATTTGCTGTGTCGACCCTTGACAGGATAAGCCAAAAGGAGTTACCTTCTATACATCCAGTGTCTGATCCAGAAACCCATACCTGCCTGGTGGTCCAGCAGGATGCGGCAGACGACGTGGTGGTCTTCACTGTAGACCTGCTCCTTGCTGTCGTACGCCCAGAAGGCTGCGGTCATCAGAGGCGTCTCCTGGGCGGAGTTGAGCGCGTCCACAGTCGCTCCGTGCATCAGGTAGAGGGCCACCAGCTCCGGGACCCCGAACCGGGCCGCTGCGTGCAGCGGCGTGTCCTCCTCGTTGTTGTGGCCGCGCACGTTGACGTCGGCCCCTGCGTGAACACAAGCAGGCTGTGACGGCGGCGCCGGTCCAGGGCCCGCCCGCCGCCCGCCGCCCTCTCACCTTGGAGGATGAGCTGCTCGGCGCAGGCCACCGACTCCCTGGTGATGCAGTAGTGCAGCGGCGTGTGGCCGCTCAGGGACAGGCTGTTGATCTTGGCCCCGTGAGCCAGGAGCAGGGCCGCGCAGTCGCCGTTGGAGACCTCGCAGGCCACGTGCAGCGGCGTCTTGCCGTTCGGCATCCGGTTGACGGCCGCGCCTTCCTGGAGGAGCACCAGGGCTGTTTCCAGAGCGTTGTACATCACGCACACGTGAATGCCCATCGCCCAGGAGCTCTCCAGTTTGTGGCCCGGCAGCCAGTAACCTTCAAGTCACGCAGATAATAAAGGTTAATAGCAGTAATGATAATACACATCACTGATGTTAAAGACAAGGTGAAAGATGGCTGAAGCTACCGTTTGGATTCTGTGCTGGTTTGGCGCCATCTAGTGGGCAATTTACATCAACAACTACCATGTTTAGGTATATTTTTCTAATCCGGAGACATACATGATTTAGACATCAACACACACCAGTTCTGTTCCTCTCCTACCTTGTTTGTATGAGGCCAGGACCATGCTGGGGTCTTCTACCTCCAACACGGTGTCAATGTCTAGTTTGCCAGTATGTAAAACCTCCAGGACCTCCTGGGCGTCGTTGGCCTGCAGGGCCTCCAGGAACCGCCGCTTCAGCTTCTGTACCGCCAGTTGTCTGGAGCTCAGCTCCATTGGCTTCCAGAGAGGACGGCCTGGCACTGGCAGAGCTGCTGGTTCACACGTTACCGTCCTCCACACAGCGTGGAGGAGATTGGAGACGAAGGCACGAAGGGCGATAATTAAAGAAGGAAGCATGCCCGCGGTCGAAGAGCCCCTCAACCCCAGCCATGGGTGAGGAAGGAAGTTAGAGTTGGAAAACAGAGCCAGGAGAGAGTGGTCGAAGGGGAGAAATGGCCCTGAGCGAAATGAGGTTGAATATAAATAGAAAGGGCTGAGGGAGGGAGGGCTGCAGCTGACGGGCAGCAGCCAGGCTGATGGGTCCACTGTCCACTGAGGAAAGGACTCATGACGTTAACACGTTAAAATAACAGCAGCGGTAACACAGCTTTTAGAAAGAAAGCCAAGTGGGATGTATTGTTCTTTTTCATTTTAATCTTAAACCTTCATTGGGATCCTAGGTTTCAAATGAGTTTGTAGACAAAGACAGAAAGTAATAGAGAGGTCAAAATCTATGTAGAGGAAAAAAATTGACGATACAAAAGCAAACAGTGACTGCACGTTGTATTCAGTGTGACAAGTGGCCATTCAGTAGCTGTGAACGATGAACACGTCCCGACGCGACAAACGGGTTCAAACGGGTTTCTTCTTGTTTGTGTCTGCAAGTAGCACCAAGCGCTTCATCGCGATACAACAGAAAAGCTTTGACATCACACCTGAGCTCAGGCCTGGACCTGTGGCCTCCACCACACACACACACACACACACACACACACACACACACACAACCTTAGGATTCTTACATCGTACTGTATTGCTCTCAGTGTTTTACTATACATTAAAAAAGAATCAAAAGACTGCAGTCGGACGACGGCGGGTATTCACAGAAAGGTACAAAATATTGATAGGAATACAGGATGAGCAGGTTATTGGAGCACTAGTTAGAGCAGCACTATGGTTGTGTTAGAGGAAATCACACAAGAACAACGCGACACTGCTTCACTCTGTTCTGCATTCACCAAACGATTAGCTTGATTTGATAAGGATCGAGTTAATGAGTTCTTATTATGTTTGGCAAAAAGAGGTAATCATACAATTCTGGATAAACTCTTATTAGGTGTTCTTAATAGTCTTGTATAGGTTATAATAAACAATAATCTGTTGCACTGTTAAATACAGAAATAAATAAATAACACCTGTGTTACTATGGCCTTGTGTGGAGGTATTTAAAACCCTGACTATTCCTCCTTCTTAGCAGTACAACATAAGGAACTCACAACCAAAGCTGCCTTCGTTCGTCTCCATGTTCACTGTAAACCTACGGAATGAATCTGGGGAATGGTGAAGAAGTAACACGGAGAAGCCCGGAATTCCTAAAAGAAGAACTGCATAAAGTACAGACATAAAAATATTTAAAAGGTTTTTTAAATCTTACTGAGCCAGGATGATAGTCCTCTATCGGGTACAGGTATTTCCAGTGTAACATCAGTAGCATCAGCTACTCCACCTATCACACAAATGAACTATCTCTATGACAGCTTCGGAAATGTTCCGTCTACTGTTGTGTTTCAGCACTCACACAGAAGCGGGTAGAGTTCAGAAAAATCCTACGACTCTGGAGTTCCTAAAGGCAGCAGCGGGGTATTACTTCATTATTAAGAGAATATAAAAAGAGGTCAAAAGCAGGTTACAAGCAGACTCAAAGCAACGTTATGCATCTAAGTGGGAAAGTTCATTTGAACATCTTCTGTTTCACCAGTCCACAGACAGTGGTGCAGTACTGCAGTACTGTGGGTACTTTAGTACTGTACATGTGTACCATCCAGCCCCGGTCACAGTTACAGTACAGCTTCCTGCAGACAGAGTCTTGTTCCTGTTGGATAAAGTTCCAGTATTGCCATTGTTCATGAGCAGCGCGAGGACACCTAGTGGTGGAAGATGGGAACTGCCACTGCACAGACTCCCGAGCAGTGGAGAGTCATCTGCACAGGGTTCTATGAAAACAGGAAGTCTATGAAAATGGCACGTCAGACATTTTGAATCCGCTTTATATGTACATGGTCACTGGGTCTAAAAGGAGGCTAATACAGGCAGCTCTGAGGATGAGACTTATTCTGGATATGAATAAATAAACCAACTTTACAAGCTTATGAACAGCCAAATAAATAGAAGTGAGTGAGAGGAGGGGCTGGACTGAGGGAGGCGAACGATGGGGAAGCATCCTGTCGTCCTGGTGGTCGTTTTGGTTTCATTTACTTGGTGGAGAAGTCGCCCAACCTCAGCAGTCAGGGCAGTGGAGCGGTGGGGGCTCCACCGCTGACAACTGCCCACCCGGCGAGCAGGCCGGCTCCACTGTGCTCCATGACGCCACCCGCTGTGGTGCTACGGTAAAGGAGGAGGTCCGCCGGTCCACGTCACTCGGCCTCGCTCCCCTTGCGCTGCTCCAGCTCCTTCCTCCGTAGCTTCTCCGCCTTCTCGCGGCTCCTCTTCGCCTTCTCCATCAGAACCTTGAGGTCCTTGATCTTCTTCTTGATCAGGGCACGGTCCTGCGATGATGTCACTCCCAGTGCCTGAAACAAGGAGCGAGCATCTTTAACACACAATTACAATACATTGCAGTTATTACCATACTAAAGTTACCTTACTATTCAAAATATGATCTATATGTACTGCAGAATACATTGTACACGTAGTGGATGACCTTGAGCTCAGCGCTGTCCAGCTGCAGCAGCTGTTCCCCGTCTATGTTTTTGGCAGTGAATTCTAGAATATGCTGTTCTAGGTTGAGACCCATGAGCCAGCGGGCCACTTGCTGGGAGCTCCACTCGGTAATACCGCGGCTCTGCCACTGATACTGCTTCGGGAACCGCCCCTCGTCCAGGATCTGCAGAGGAGAGAGACAGAGGGTGACGTTCTTAGATGATTTGATGTGTGTAAAAGCGGGTCGTTCTGACGGGAGCTATGTCCAATGCCCATCGATGTGTTGCATGTGCAGGAATAAATCACACGTCAGCCTCACCTCATCATCTATCATATCCAGGCTCTGGATGCGGCAGCATAGGAAACAAGCAAAGATGAGCAGAAACAAAATGGCTCCCATCGTCAGTATGAACAGCATTTCAAAGCAATGACCCTGCACTGACTCGGGTTTAGTAAAACACTGAACACATTGGTCTGATGTGTGCGCTGTACCTCATCTGAGGACAGCACCAGGCTGTGCGAGTGTCCTGACGTCTTGGCCTCGCTCTGCAGGCCGCTGAGCTCCACGGAGCTGCTGCTGCTGCCGCTCAGGTCCTCGCCGGCGCCGGGGCCCTGCCGAAGCAACGGTAGCCATGTTTCTATCACGTGTCCTTGATCAGAGCCTGCGTTGTTTTGCGTTAGTATGTTGATACTGTACAAGTGAATGCATTTATTTAACCAGAGAATCAATCGAATCAATGGAGGCGTTTCCCGTGCGCCTGCGAAGGGATGTGTTCTATCATTTTAAGATCAACAGCGGACTAAAACGTTTAAACTACTCGAGAGACTGTGATGCTGTCGTTTTAGGTGGTCCGACACATCGAGGCTGTGAATGGGATTAATGGGGGAACAGGGAAAGTGAGGGAATCGCATTAACAACCCAGATCAGTGCCCAAACAGCAAGAGACAAGATGCCGTCAACAAATTTCAGGGAAAACTAGGCGCTTGTTCTCTTCACAACAACGTTTGTGTCTAGTCTGAAATGTGCAGATTCTCAAAGATGTTGCTGATGTTGTTGCACAAACAAACCCATCCTATTTAAAGCAAAGCGTTACTTGTAATGTATTTCTTTATGGATAGAACTTTATCCATATTAGTTTGCATACCAGAACTACGTGCTGTATTTTATCCCTTTTATCAAACATAGGTCTGGAATGTCTTACAGCTGGTGTTCACGGTCTTCAAGGACCTCTTAGTTTAAGTAGGAAAGTCTGAGGTAAAAGCACAGCTAATGTTACGCGTTCCGACTTTCAGTTTTCTGAACTCAATCCTTCTTTTAAAAGCTTTGCATAATTATTAATGCACATAAATTCTGCATTGATGTTTCTTCTGATGAGCACTCGTCTTAAGATGAAAGCTTGTCCTCAGAGAGGGAACAGGACTGGATCAAAAGTAATCTCCTGCTTAATCCTACAGTTACCACATCTGATATTACGCAGGATTAGAAACTATCTTCATGCAAGTTCCTGCACTGCAAAAACTGCCCATGTCACCAGCTTTAATCTTACAGTACCAGAGTCTGAGAGCAAGGAACAGATTTTCTACAGTGGGACAGATTAAACAGGTGGACGCTGGTGATGCTGGGCCACAGTTAGACATGATTGGGTTGATACTTGATTGTGTTAGTCTCATTCTAAGCTCTGTTCACCTTTTACAGTGCCAACACGTGGCCTTCTTTAGATTAAGATGTACTTAATTAGAACATAAAATAATACAATACCAAGTAATATGAATAGGAGAAGAAGTGGGGCCATGTAAGGGAGGTCTGTTTAGCACAAATAACCATGAGAACAGTCAGTAGCCTCACAGGACTGTATGTCTGGAAAAAGCCTTTGGATCATTACAGTATGTCCTTCCAACCCCAGTTGCCAAATCTGTGTGTACCTTGAACATGTGTTTCCCTGGACTGTCCTCCGCTGATGGATCTGTAGAGCTGGAAAACAAAGAGGGACAAATTCACCATGGAATCTTTAGTTTTCCTGACTAAAACACATAAAGTATATGGATTATATATTCCCTACCCAGGGTTTACAGATTGCACACGCTCCTTCAGACCGTGAGAGGGGCTCGACTTTGCAGGCGACTGAGAACCTGTGAGCACAAACGCCCCATAACTGAGATAACGGTTCATAAATGCATAGACAACCAAACAGGGGGGTGACATCACCACACAGACGTATCAGCCCATTTAATGCCTCATGGATGGAGCACTAACCATCGTGATGGATCACTACAGTTGCTGACGAGCACAGCGACCGTCTTGGGGAGCTCTCCGCGCTCCCAGGCTGCCGTAGCGCCGCTCCTCCATCACCGGGGGTCGCGCCGCGGATCGAACTGGAGCGACCGCGGGCCGGACTGTTGTGTCCCTCTGAGACCTGAACGCAGCAGCGGAGGAGGAAAGGATGAGGCCAAAACGACAGCGGAGGAAACGAGGTACAGTGAGGTCGGAACGCGAGGAAGGAACGTTAAACAGATGAAAACAAAGGGAAAACCACTGCAAGTACGGATTCAGGGTCTGAACTGTAGTTATTCAATCTAAACTCATTCCTGCCTCAGCTGAGTTAAGCGACAGCATTTTAAAGACGACAGCCCTTCATCCAGTAACGGACTGTGTCTGTTATTATCACACTAGGGGAGACAATAAGTTGTGACAGCTCCACGCACTCAATTAGTGCCGGAGAGCAACATCCAGCAATTAGTCCATTAAAGGAGTAAAGTGGAATGGACAGGGGTTAAAGACACGCACACAGGCTGATGGACTGACAGGCAGACACGCTAATTAGACTCCCAGTGGTGAAATTACAGACATACATGTGAGACAACAAAGGAGAGTCACATCCGTAAACATCACATCTAGCCAATATTTCAGGGAGGAGCGGGCTTAAAGTTGACCGGCTCAGGTGAATTGTGAATGTGTGTTTTGGCTCCAACCTCTCCTTCTGCGGAGCTGATGGTGTCTCTGACGACGCCTCTGTGGCCCTTCGTTTTGCTGGGGGAGCGGGAGGAGGCCTCTGTCAGGTCTGCAGCCAAAATAACGAAGCAGAAACAACTCAGACTGAGAAGCCAAGAATATGCTATGTGATATCAGTTTTGTGCGTGTTTTCCGTCAGCTTCTCGAATTAAACGTTACACAATTAAACACAATTACTTCATCGCCCAATTAGCATTTGTCAGACGACACATTTACATTTCCACAACATGGTTACAGCAGATCCTCGTCCTCTCCTCCCACACGCTCTGCCTCCATTTTGACGTTGCATAATGGCCCGCGTCATTAGGGTCGGCGCAGATCCGACCGGTTATCGCATCCGCAGCGCGGTGCACACGATCAAACGCGGCGCACACACTCTGCTCCGACAGACGCAGATGAAGCGGGCGGAGCTTAAAAAGCGGAGCGGCGCTCGACACATGTTCAAAGGGGATTACTTTTGCGGATGTCCTAAGTGAAGCTAGGCTCAGAGGTCAAAGTGTGTGAAGCTTAAGGCAGAGGAGGATTTGTAATGTACAGAAGGACAGCAAGGTGTTGAACACGGGATGATCTACATTCGCTGAACTACTGTAAAAATTCTTTTATTATTATTTTATTATGTTTAATTTTTCCCTTTCGTTACCTCAGATTCCCTTTTCACAGCCTTTGCGCTAAACTGAGCTGCTGCCACTGGCTGCTGGATTCCAGATCCACATTACGCACAGCAGAGTGCTATTGATCATCTAATGTAACTGCTGGCAAAGCAGCGGATCTGCGTGTTTCTCCTCTAAATCTGGAACGTCATCACCACCCGCACCCTCTCACGCACAGACCTCTGCCTTGTGCTGCGGCGCGGTCGGGGCTGTGCTGCCGAGCGCGGAGCCTGTCGGAGCTGTTGCTGTTGTTGTTGTTGACCTGGATGCCATTCTGCTTCATCAGCTGCATTAGCTCCGACTCCAGCGTTGCAATCTGTGGCGGGACGGGAAGCAGTCAGTTAATCGGCGCTGGACGCTTAATTGTGAATAATGGCTGCTGAGGATCGCATCATTCAGAGTTGGACAAGTGCGCATTTATTATGGCTTAGTGTCGTTTCGACCCCAGTCTGTGCTGCAACGCACCAGTCACCCGTTCATGCAGTGCTTAGTGTGCAGAACAATAGTAGGAGACAGTTGGGTGGAAACCAACACAACTGTCATGTTTTAAGACGAGGAAAGCAGAAAATCAATGCAGGGTTTGACATCAGACCCATCCGTAGGCCCCTGAACACCAAGTCCATCCGCTGTCGCCGTCCAGGGAGCAGGAAGATGCGTGTGTGTCACAAAGTGCACAGAGAGAGAAGCCAGGCATCATAGAGTGATGCTGCTTCTCTCTCCTTTTACAGTGAATATCTTGCATTTCCCAGGGGACGAGACCAGCGATGTCTAGTCACGTCTCAGTTAATGTATGAAATGCTAACGTTTGCAGACATACAGTACAGTCCTGTGTGTTCCTATGTAATACAGATGGATGTGGTTTACCCTGACTTGCAGCCCCTGGATCTCTGCCAGGTGAGCTTTCTCTGCCTCCTCCAGCCGCCTCCTCTCCGCATCTTCCTTCTGGATGAACTCCACCTCTCTGGAAAAGAAAATAAGGGAGCGGAGGGGTCAATGTGCCATTATGTCATGTACCTCTGCCCAAAAAAAGCATCCCTGAGAATCCTTAATGCTGTACTTTCCCAACGTCCCCTTTTTCTCCAGGGTAAGCGACTGTCTAGAGTCTCCTGTTAACGATCGGCCAGCAGGGTTTGTTAGCTTCAGTTAGCTTCCCCTTGGCCTGAAGGCCCAGAGCTAATTAGAGGCAGTCAGACCGGAGCTGAGCAGGAGAGGATGTGATGGGACTGACCAAAGAGATCAATGCACTGAAAAGCAGAGGAGCGGTGCTGCAGAGCTGAAGCAGCCTCCACTGTTCAAATGCTAATGCAGAGGTTTAAAAATAACCACAGCTCAGAAAATGCTGACTTCTGTTTGTCTCCTTCTGTTTACTGAGCGTAACAGAGTAATAGTATTCTAGACTAAAGTGAGTTTAAGCCACAGAACATCTACTGTAGTTTGATTAGTGATAGCATCAGTAGCGGTAGCAGCCAAAAATGCAGAGCAAAGCTATTTTAGGTAATAAATGAACTGATGATGACCAAGAACACTTTTAGAGAACTTTTAAAATCTGACTTTAGTCCGTGACTGACTCAAGTCACAGCAGCCTTAACCTCACGTTCACCTCCTCCGCCTCCATCGTTTCCTGAAGCTGAATACGGTCACGAGGCCACGATGAGTCCCTGCCCACCGGCTAAAATCACCAGGGGGACTCACTTTTGCTGGAAGTCTTTAATGAGCTTCTTGGCTTTGTTGTACTTCTTCTCCAGCGCCTGGTACTGAGCCTGGGCCTCCTTCAGGTGCTCGTTGACAGTGTGGCACAGGGTCTGCGCCTCGATCCAGTAGCTCTCCAGCTTCAGCATCCTCTCCTTGTTCTCCTCGATGCTGGCCTTCAGCTGGCTCTTCTCCTTCTCCCAGCGCTGCTTCTCCTTCTCCACTGACGCCAACTGCACGGGGAGCGGGTCGGAATCACAACTTCACATTACTGCACGCTTGACGGGACCACAACGTTGTCCATCTATGCCAGAGCAGTAGAAAACCTGCAACTGCCTCAATGATACTATCACACAATGCTTTATATATAAGATAAGTCAGTCTGTAAAGATGCTTTAATATACTGTAAGTGCTAAAATTTCAGATTACAGAAAGGCAAAAATATCTATATTTGAACTTTAAAGTCTCAGATTCATCAGAATAATTAACAATAGTTTTTCCCCAAACTGTCCGAACTCCCTGTGTCCTGACAGGTGGAACGTCTTACCTTGCTTTTAAGCTTCTGGATCTCGGCCTCAGTCACTGTGTGTTTGATCTGAAGCTGTCGGACCGGAGGCGGGGACGAGAGCACATAGTGAATGGAAAAAAAAAAAAAAGGGGACGGTCAGATAATGAGATGCGCGGCTGCGCATGCTCCCTGCGACCGGCGTCGACCTCGGCTGACAGATACCCAGCCCTGGCACTGACACACACTCTCAGAGGAGGAGAAATACACACATGAATAAATAGCGAGATAGTCGAGGCTGAGCTTCAGAGACAGGAGGAATGGAAGCAATATTGAAGAAGGGAAACAAGGGCGAGGCTTAAAGAAATAAAGCAAAAAGGAAGCTGCATTATTTGTTCATGAAATGGGATTTGATCTTCCTCTAAATATTATAAAAAAAACAATATGCTAAAGAAAATAAAACAAACTGTTTAGACTATCTTTATTAAATACATACAGCAGAACTGGAAGTGATCCCTTTCTGGCAGAGCCTCCTGCTTCCTTTAGTCTCAAATGGAAAAAAAAAAGATCTTTAAACGAAAAGGTTAAAGCCGTACTTTGGAGAAAAGGGACCAAATGTACAGTACACATCCTGGGGCCACAGATTACCTTCAAGTTTCCCTCCCTACCCCCTGAGGAGCCCACGGAGCAGCTGAAGCCATTTGTTAAATGTGTCACAGAGCTGAAGCGGAGCTGGCACATGCATCCGCCTTTATTCATAGCTTTTAGCGGTAGAGTTTAGGAGGGGTCTGTTTACAGCGGCGGTGGAGCTGTGCATCAGATTCTCCTCCCCCAGAGGCCGCCGGTGTGAACGGCTGCCTTACAAATAGATGTCTGTTGAAAATAATGTTTCTTTCGCCTCCTCTTGGGTGTTTAAAGCAGACACTGGCACGCACCCCCCCCCCATTGATTTGCTATTCACACCCCTAATCATCCACATTAGCCGATATCAGACGAGAGACACCTCTGCCTTCAGGTGAATTATCTGTTCCTTCCTTTACCTCTCGGAACTTCTGGTAGAGTTTGGTCGCGTCCAGCTCCGAGGGAGACAAGACATCCTCCGACTCCGGCAGGTCGAACACCTCGATGCTCTTCTCGCCCTCCGCCGCCGCCGTCGCCGCGTCCTCCTCGTCGGTGGCGTACTCTCCCGTCTGCTGTGGGGGAAATCACAGGCCGTCCGTGAACGCCAGTCACACGGCCTCCATTTTTCCACGTTTTACTTTACATAAGTAATGCTATTTTAATGCCACTGCTTATATAACATGTAGGTAACCCACTCAGTAGCCCCAGACCTTAGGAACTCTTCTGACAGATCTGTGAGCCCCACTCATTCCTATGAAAATAAGCCAGATAAGATGTGCTGGCAAAATCTGAATGTCACTTTTTATTAAACATTAATCACCATCTTGCAGAAAGGCAGATCAAAAAGCATGTATTCATGCTTTCATTTGTCATGACGAATGCTGGCACCAGCCTTTAGGCCTGGGATCTACAGAAAATGGACTGGTTGAATAGGTTTTTGGCCTAAAGAGCCAGCGGAAGTTTTGAACACAATTTCTCAGTCTAAATGCATCATGAGTGTGTGGGTGTAAATTCAGTGCTCTCAAAATGTCACTGGATCGAATTTAAAGATATGGAGTTAATTATTACACCACGTCCCATAAAGACGTCCCCGCATCCTCAGTAAATCAATGTGCTAATGCACATCTGTACATGCGTTCCCTGCGCGTGTGTTTGCGTTTAATCGCCAATAAATGCTCACACGTGTGTTATTTTACACATAGATTACACACACAATCACACACAAGCAGGCGGACGTGTGCGTTGTGTGTATTGCTACTGTAATTGGAGGAACATCTCTGGGGATCCAGCAGCAATAAAGAGCTGCCTGTCAAATTTAGCCAGGCGGCACTTAAAGGTAGAAATAACCTCCTTTCCCACCCACCCAGTGAGAATTCCTTTTATTATTTATAGACACATTAATATTGATGAGCCTCTTATATTGCCCAATAGATCTTTGTAGTGGTTCTGTAACTATGTAATATGACATGGATGCGTTGGTGTCATGTTTTTTTGGTAGTTTCTTATTTACATACAGTACTTTTGCAGAGATCACTGGCACAGCTGACTTTTAAGTTGAAGCTGGAGTTTTATCCTGATTGTCATTATAAAATAAATACATATTAATCATTTGAATCTGCCTCCAGGTCATACGTATTGCACATATTGCGCACAGTGTCTGGTGGATTAACACGCTGTGAGTAAACAGCAGAATGAGAAAGGGGAAAATGCTGAGTGATGGTTTCTAGGACTGGAGCTCCTCTTATTGTGTGTGCGTGCGTGCGTGCGTGCGTGCGTGCGTGCGTGCGTGCGTGCGTGCTTGCGTGCGTGCGTGTGTGTGTGTGCTCCAAACAATATATGAAGACCTTTTCTGATGTGGGTCAAAAGAATCCCTTCCTTAATTTAGGTGAGTGTCAGCATCGCAGCAATGTGTCGTTACCTCGTCATCGTCGGCGTCGTACTGGGCGTACTGCTGCTCCTGGAGCTCCCTCTGCCTCCTCTCCTGCTCCAGGGTCTGCTGGATCAGAGCGGCCACCTCGCTCTGCTGGCCCGGACGCTCTCGGCCAATCACAAACCTGCAACGACACGGGCCGCGTGAGACACACAGCGCTGGACTGTGACTACATTACCCCTTAATTATTATATACAGTATATATACTATATGGCAGCATCCTGTATGAGACATGAATAAAGACGTCTCTGTCCTTTCATTTGTGGCACGTTTGTGTTCTGGGGTGAGTGTTAACAGCAGCCGCTGTGTGAGAACGGGGCCCACAGCCACGCAGCCATGACAGCGACATCCGCTGACGTTTTCGGGGCGGGGCTGCGAGAGGGGACGCGCGTAACGATGCAAGAAGGCAGTCGGCCTGTCGAGGCAGCCCGTTATTCGCCCGGCGCCGAACTGAATGGGGAAAGTCGCGGGCTGCGCCTCTGAGCTGCCGAATGCACGAGCAGCACATGAAAGAGAGAAAACGGTGCTGACGGCACACGTCTGACGGCGTGACAGAGAGTCATTGTATTGTGCCGTGCATCCCAAAGCGTTGTTTACCTGATCACGCGTCGACAGAGAGAGGCACGATGCTTCCCCTCCGCTCTGACTTCACTGCAAACAATATCGCTGCTGCAAAATCACTATGAATTTATACAGTCAACCAAGCAGCGCTGGGTAGGAATTTCTCAGGCCGATTCCAGCAAATCTCTAACCCAGCAGGGGCTCCGTCACTATGTGTATGTGTGTTTAAGACTGAGGGGGGAGAAGGAGAGCGGTGGACTCGAGGAGGTCTAATCAAGTGAATTCAGTTCCTGAGAGCCCTTTTGTATTTTTCTGAAGGCAGCGTAGAAAAGGCCTTACGCTCCAGCAGAGAGGCGTGTTTGATCTACATGTGAAGCAACAACTGAAGGGCAGGAGGAAAAGCAGCGGGCCGGGCCGGGCCGGGCTGAGCCGGGCTCCGGCGAGCCGTCGGACAGCGGGGGAGGCCTGAGGAGCAGCTGACCTGGAAACAGGCTTCCTCCGCACGCATGGGGAGCCTGCCCTGGTTCCTCTGCTGTGGGGCTGCCACACACACACACACACACACACACACACTCATTCCCTCCAACTGATGCTGGCACAGCTGGAGCTGAGGATGAGGTGTGGCGCAGGAGCGTTTTTGCACTGGGTTCTGGATGCTGTCTGCAGGGCTCCTAATATTAGAAGGAGGCTGAGAACATTTGGTGGATCTTGCATATTAATACAGTAGTCTACAGTAGTATTGTGTCTGTGTATCTTCTGATATTAATCTATTTGTACCTTCACGATGTTTTGACAGGTAATAGAATCTTTTCAAGGCTGCCTCACCTAATATCCCGCATCCTGTTCTGTGGAAAACCACCTTTGTCAATATTAGTTAAGCAAACAGTGTCAGTTCAGTCTGTGTTCAGCCTCCAGCTTTTCCTGAGGCTCTGTGCATCTACAGTGAGCGCTCCAGTGAAGGGACTGAAGTGGAGCTAGAAGTCATCGCAGACATCCAGACAAACAGCCGTGTGTGTTACCGGACTACTCCCGATGTGTTTCTGAGGACGGAAGCAGCAAAGCTCTGGGTGACGCCCACTAAACTGGTCCCATCCACCTCCACAATCTGGTCGTTCACTTTGATCCTGAGAAACAAACGGAGAAAAGCATCATTCAACAGTTGGTGAAAAAATTGTTAGAGCGACTTCTGTGGTCAATCTACTGTAGAGATGATATTGATTCTTCACCCTCTGAGCTGAAAGTGACTACTTCACACGGATAAACATCAAAATATCCATGCGTTAGATGTGGGAGAACCTCGCTGGACTGTCTTGCTTATTCACATTATTTTCAAAATTACAGCAGAGTCAGACTTTCTTGCGGTCACAAATTTCTACATCAGTGCTTCCAGACTATTCCCGAACCAGGAGACAGAAGAGATGAGGCTCAAACCCGTCCAGAAGGGCTAACGAGGACTCGGAGGCCGGAAACCCCTTCGCCCCGGGCCACAACAGCACGACTGTGCTCTGCCCTGGACTCCAGAGGTCAGATAAGTTCTGGACTTTGAGGAAACTCCTGATGATCCATGATTCGCGACGAGGGAAACTGAGACATCTTTACTAAATATGCATCTTAAACACGGTTCTAAATAATATTCTAGATGAGAATACAAAACAAAGTCGTTCTCATTATATTTTGGCCTACAACAAACTAGCTTGGCCTCCAGCGTGACTCTGCTTCTGTTTAGTCCACGCAATAACAGGCAAATAATTGCAGGCTTCTTCGTTACCTTCTCTTCAATCTTCTTAACAGCTTAATCACAGGCAATTATGACATTTCTATTGTGTAAAAAGGTCCAGTCAAATCACCACAAGTACCTCATTCTAGTGTCTCATTCTGATGACACTCTGGATAATTGAGAGGATAATAGGTGCTATTCAGAAGGAGTTTCTTTTACTTTGATAAGAGGTATCACTCACTGAACAGCACCACAGGCTCCATTTAACCTGAACGCAATGTGCCTCAAGCATGTTTCTAAAAATATCACACAATACATTCAAATACACTTACACGTCCTGAAATCTGAGCATCAATTATTTGCCTGATGTTACCAAGAAATAGAAAGAAATGTGTGCTGCCTTTAGTCCCTGGATGAAGGAACGTACAGCAGGATTTAATGCACAGTAACTGTGACACCAACACATCAACTGCAGCCGAATCAAACGAAGGACTCGAGCACATCTGCAACCAGCCGTCTGTGGTTTGTTAGTGTGACTCAGCGAGAGAGAGAGAGCCCTACAGCTGGAAAAGTAATAATGGAAGAAAATCGCTCCCCCTCGTGTGTGTGTGTGTGTGTGTGTGTGTGTGTGACACCGAAGGACGTACACAGCATTTATTACTCTCAATCCACTCATATCCAAGCCGGCGCTTTATTTCTTTCCTATTGTGATCACGGTTTATTGTGAAATCCATCTTGGGGACGTGAGCTGAGCCCAAGGTTCATAATGCAAGATAATTTTGTTTACAGCATCTGAAGGAGGCTCGCATCATGCAACACAATGAACCTGCACCGAGATGAATTTCACTGCTAAGACATTGTTAGAGATGCCTCTCTGCTGATTGACCAACAGACCCATGATGCCAGTAGAAAAACTCTCTTTCTCAGTTTCTTTATCGGTGCATTTTAACTAACCTCAGTCTCCGTGTTGTGCTGGATGCAGCAGAACTAGCTGCTACATGAAAGCACAAAAATAATCCCTGAAGAAAACACACCTACTGCAAACAAGTGGGTTTGCAGCGCGAACAGTGTGTCACTTAGTGTTCTCGCTGAATGGAGGCTGTGCCTTCTATCCCTAATCTGTTTATGGGGAACCTGAGCCGCACACAGACACCAAATGGTTTAGTTTCAGGGAGTCACTTCATGTTTGCTGTGGAGGCCTTCATCTCCTCTGCCGCTGTCTGTCTGTGAGGTTCATGTCGCAAAGCGCTGAGATACTGGCTACGAAAAATAAAAATAATGTGCAACGTGAGGATCTGAAGCCTGTGCTGCTAAATCTGACAGATACACACGTGACAGCGCCTGTGAAACAAACCAGCCGATTAATTGTTGTGAACCTTGTGAACTGCTGTACCTGCCGTCTCGCTCCGCGGCGCCGCCTTCGATGACCGTCTTCACGAAGATGCCCAGTTTCTCCAGGCCGGCATCGGCACCGACCCCCATCCCAATGATGCTGATGCCCAAGCCGTCCTCGTCTACGAAGAAGACCAGGAGGTTTAGGCGATGCAATGACAGTAATGAGAGCATCAGGTTGGATCCAAACGCAAAATATACTGCACTCGATGGGAAATTCCCATCTGTCCATTTTCACTCTGCATTGGTTATTCACACGTTTGTGGGATTACATAACAGTGGACGTGGGAGTGGATGAAGACTTAGTCACTGATTATAAGCCCCTTTAATACAGGCCACTTTATCAGGAAGGTAGAATATCACCTCTTTGTCACTTATACTGGGAAACAGGAACTAAAATCCCAACTATGAATCTTTTTTTTTCTACATAATCTGTGGGGATTTTAGTGAAATCACTGCCTTCAACAGGCTCAGACCAGTAATGGAAAGCAGGAATATCACACCTTGGATTAAAAACACTGCAGCCCCCTCTGTGGGTGATTCTGTCTAGGGGTTACGACACAATATTCTTAGATTTTCCTTCCCACCTTTCTCCAGCTCCACTGGGAAGAGCTCCAGTTTCTCCACCCTCTTCTCCAGCTCGTACTCTGCGGAGGAGGCCACGGGATCCACCTCCTCGTTACGTCGGTCGTAGTCCTCATTGGAGTAGGTGTTGAACACCTGAGACACAGCGAGCATTATGGGATGGGCATGAAGAGGCTGTTCAAATTACACAGATCAAAGATGAAGAGCTGTAAAATTCACCCACCGCACCAAACAGGTCGCTAGTGAATATGGATACATGGAGTCAATAAGGGCTTTTATGTTCTCAGTCCACCCAATACATTATTTACACAACCAGGCAGTGGAAACCTTTATAACGGAGCCAAAATACAACCACAAATCAACAATAACCAGCAACATGCCAACAGACAAGTACAAGGCTGTGACGCCTTCCCTTCCTCCAAGTCGCGTGGTCCTCGTAGGACCCTCTGCCCCCCTGCAGAGTCAGCTGTCACTCCACATCTCGTCCCGGCCAAACGCTCCCACCGCTCTGTGGACGGGGGAGGGAGGGAGGGGAGGCAGCGAGGGGGCGTTGGTGCAGTCGCCCCGTTTGCAGCCAGGGCTTCTGCAGAATGCATTCGACAGACGCGGATATGTACAGTAGGCGCAGGAGCACAGACAGGCCGGGATCCTGCTATTAAACGCACCACACCTGCCACATGTTGCTCTCCGTTGCCGTCTCCTGGAGGCGAAGATCGAGGCAAAGATGCCGCGCACGGGCGCCAATCTCTATTTGCGGTGTCGTGGAAATGAGTCAGCGCACAGGTCTACAGCGCGCGGCCACACGTTGTGCAGGACGCAGGCCCCAGCGCCGGCTCCTCCGCGCTGCGACCTCTTTGAGTCGCATAAAAGAGGGAAAGGCGTTCTCAGCGGAGGTCGATAAAGCGGCCATGTCACATCACACGTATCGACTAAAGCCTGAAGCCACATTTATGTCACTCACTTGTGTGCTCAGAAAGATCTCCGCTGGCAAAAGTTAAGAAAAATACAATAAGTAATGGCTTCTGATACCAATATATGAATGTTGTTAGAATAAAAAGTCTAATGGAAGGACAGTGTTGGGACACATTGATGTAGGTTGACTCTGTCCAGCTTGGATTTCACTCCTTACTCCCTGTGAGGCTGCGTGAGCTCCATCCATGACCTCCCCGTCAGTCTTTCAGTCTGATCAACAGCTCTGCATTATTAACGCTTGCATGCAAGAAAGCGCGCAATAACACACAGCCCACATATACATGTGCAAACGGGTGCAGCATTGTAGGAATTTCAAGCTCAAATTCTGTGCACACACGTTTGAAAGCCCACGCGTGACTGATGGACGCTAACTCTGGCACTTGGACGCCCTGGGTGTGATGCTACCACTGGCAGTCAGCACACTCTCTAATGGGCTCCCAGTCCCTGTGCGCTATCTGCTATCTGCGAGCACATTAGCATGTGGCCAGTCGCTCCGGAGAGAGAGAGAGAGAGAGAGAGAGAGAGAGAGAGGGAAGGAAGGCGAGGGAAGAGAAGAGAGACGTGATGGAGAAAGCCAAGAAAACACAAGGGGGAGGAAGTCAAAAATATCTGAGAGACAGATGAACTAGAAAAGGAAAAAAGATGGACAGCTGGCAAGAAATATAAAAGAGAGATGAACAGGAAGAGACATGGTAACTGCCTACACCACCAAACAAGGCATTACTGGCCTATAACTGAGGAGAAAGAACCGGTGCGATAATGTTATTTGGTTGAGGTGACAGTAATTTATTGACCCACATTACAGAATGAGCAGATCCATCAAACGTTCAAACCCTAGATGATGAGGGACTGTCTAAATCCTGGAGCTGAGTGCGGCGGGTGTCTGCTGAGCCAGGCCATTGTGGTTAATTGTGAATCGGCTACACACAAGTCTGGCCACTAAATATGGGGCACGCAGACGCCCCTCTGGAATTAAACTGGAATTGTCTTTTAGAGGATTAAGCACAAAGCGCAACCATTTGCATGTAAATATATTCTTCTATGCTGCTTGCACTTTCTTTCCGGCTTAACACTACTCTGGATTTTAAAAACGTGTGTGTCTGTAGAAAGTAAATCCACTATTTTTAGATAACTGGTCAAAATTCAGCATCTCAACCTTCATTTTGTCATTTCTCCATGTATCTATTCAACACACATATTTTTGTGATGTCTCAGTAGTCAGGCCCCTTGTGTTGAAACCCAGACAGCACTTGTGTCTGCAGTTCAGCAGTCTTTTTATTTTATTCATTTGTTTGTTCATATTGTCAGTGCGTAGCCGCTGGGCTAGCCTCAAGTCCCCCCAGCGTCTGGGAGAGAGAAACCAGACGCTGCTAAGACCTGAAGGCAAAGGGACCAAGAAATGGCAGGAAGAGATGCATGAAGCTTTCGATTATGGTATAGAAAATGCAAGTGAAGTAAATGAAGCCTCGTTGACAGGACGACCTGCGTGACTCATGGGCCGACGCAGACGCAGACGCAGACGCAGACGCAGACAGTGAGGCTACTGAAGAGGGAAACAGGCAGTATGGGAGCTATAAGGAAGAGAAAATGAAAACAGGCTAGACGCAATTCACCCCAGGGTCCTTTAAGTCCCCGCCTGAGATGTCACAGCATGGCGCCGGATTCTGGCCAACAGCCTCTGATGGCATTAAACCGGGCTCTTTTTCTGTGTCAGTGCCAGCGCTGTCGCTCACCCCGGGCCCTGCAGACAGTGGCTGCTGCCCAGGGCAATAAGACGCCAGGAAAGCCCAGGAGAAATGCTGCAGCCTGGCGCACACACACACACACACACACACACACACACACACACACACACACAAACACAAACACAAACACACACACACACACACACACACACACACACACACACACACACACACACACACACACACACACACACACACACACACACACACACACAGAGGCTGCTTTTACTGCAGCATATCAGGACATTAACATGCCATTAATTCTACCTGTGTAACCCCCCCATACACACACACACACACACACACACACACACACACACACACACACACACACACACACACACACACACACACACACACACACACACACACACACACACACACACACAAAACCATGGTTAAGATGACAGGTGCTGGAGAAAGTGTCTATCAAGGGGACAGTTGCTGATGATGGAAATAAATTCATGCCTTGCAGGAGCAGGCCAAGATTGACAGATATAAGGACGTGTAGATTGGAGGAGGACGGGGAGAGAAACAGAGAACCTATATAAAGATAATGTGGGGCCAGCTTGGCTGTCATCTTGACGCGCAGCACATCATTCCTGGTCTGAGGAAGTGACAGTGACACGTGGGGAGCGCTAGAATCGAACGCGTCAGCGTTTCCTTTTTTTAACCCGAGATGTAGCTTCTGCATAATTGTGCCAGTTGTGCTTTATCACCAAAGAATGCAGCTCACTCTGTTTGTGGCACAATACGTGTGGGTGCCATGACTCCCACCAACAGACCAGGCCAGAGAGAGATTAACATACTGTAGTAAACAAGTGAATGGCTGCAGACAATGCCCTGCTTGATGCCACGTCTTGTGGGAGGCAGAGATCAGAAGGAGCACAATGACCACATGTTGCATGAGGCTGTGACAATGACTTAGCAGAGTGGGCCATATTTCTACACAGCACATTTAAATCTCTGTGTGATATGTTTATGTGTGCCACATATTCCTAAGATTATCTTTAAGAGCTGATATTCCGCATGAATCATATTCCGGACTCAATAACCGAGGGCACGGTGACAGTGCAGCAGCTTTGCTCAGCATCCACGCAGCCAACAGTGAGAACATCCTGTCACTGTTTCCTGCAGTTTTTTTATTTTTTACTGCAATAAAAACTGGCGCCTCGCTGATGATATCACGAGCCGGGGTCCAGATGAGGCAGGCGGTGGGGGGGGTTGGATGGTGATTCATGTCACGGCCCACTGTGTGGCGAGTGACCAGCCTGAAAAAGCGCGTCTCTCCTTTCCCGCGTCATTAAAAATGCATCCCTTGGGGAGGATCAGGTGGCACAGAAACAAGCAAACACAAACACCCCTGCATTAATAATGGAGTGGCTACGTAACATGCACCTACCCAACACCCGGGTCCGGAGTAGCAGCCCCTGTCAAAAATAATAGTTCAAGGTTCTCCATACAATGGTGAAGTTGGCCTGAATTTACAAAAGCAAAGAATCCTTGAGCTCTTGTCTTTAGATATGCTCAAATATCACCAGCACATAATATAATACATAAACAAAAAGGGAGGAGGAGTTCCGAATCAGACTGTGCCTGCAAAGGCCTTGACTGCAGCGTGAGGCCAACGGCGCCACGCTGCAGCGGTGCACTTGCAGACCTACATTTACAAATGACTTTGCCAAAATCCATGTCAATATGGGTCCCAAAACTCAAGCGAGGCTGTATATCACCAGCCAGAAAGACGGGCAGCTCTAAAGTAGAGTAATCCGTTCAATCAGAAAAGGCTGTCTGGGATCAAAGTTGCTGGCTGGAGGCCATCTCATTTCAGCTCGGCAAGAACAAGACTGTATTAGACGCTGTGTCCACGTACTGTACGGAGGATGTCAGGCACATCGCACAGATGCTTGGTTCGGACGGCCATGTACACAGGGAATGGGCCACACAGACATAAAGCAGGGAGCTGACAACTAGAATATTAAGGGCAGTCAAATGAGCTCAAATAACCCTCCTGTAAAGCCTGGCAAGTGTGAAAGACGGCAAGGCATCAGCACCTTCGCCTTTATGTTCTTTCATGCTCCAGTAAAGTACAAGATGAGGCTCTAAATTGACGTACTGCCGCCCGAGATGCAAACAGTATGTGGCAAAAAAAGCGTATAAATTGTTTGTGCAATCTGATGTTTGTAGTGAGATCGGATCTACCAGTTTAAGGCCAAACACCAGCCTCTCGGAGCCAGCAGCAGACAGCGTGCAGAGGGAAGGGCCTGATTACACAGGCACTTCAATGGCTGTTAAATGGTCCTCCACTCATCACATCTGCTTAGTTCCATTACGGTAAGTGATAAAAACGCAGAAGGATTATTATTAAGAATATAAATGTCATTCACGTAGAGATACGCTGAGCAGGAGACGGAGAGGGCTTCCGCCAACCTCCTGGGGCGGGGTTCAACAAACAGGAGGAGGAAAATCAATTGGAAGGAAATCAGCAACAAGATGAGATGATGAGAGGTGTTTAAAGGTTTCTGAATCGGCTCAGAAGGCGCTGATGCAGAGGACCAAACCACTTGCTTGAACGGGAGATGAGATGATCAGCCTTCGGTGATGAGGGCTGTCTTTGCCTCGGGCGGCTAAAAGCCGCCGCTACTGACTGGGTCGGACAGGATGCTACCGTAGGATGAAAGGATGCGATAGTGATCATTAAGAAGGAAGCTGTGTGTCAAGTGCACTAACAGTAAACCGCCCCGTCAGCAGCTCTGTGAAGCTGTTCGAGGCAAAGTGGTGCCATTTGTTTGCAATAGCAATGCTAAAATGCTAACGTGTAGCTAGCCTGTTTACCATACGCTGTTTAGTAAATAAATTAATAAACTCCAAATACAGTTGATGGGAATGTAACAGGTGAACCTTATAGTGGCACAACAGAAACATTAAGCATCTGGGAACTGTGGAACTACTGGACCCCCAGAAAAATTAAATCCCCCTCATGTAACAAAACAACATTTTATCTACATTTCTGAAGCTGATACTTTTGAAGGCAAAGAATCTGTTACTCTTCAACAGACATCGGAGTTCACGTTTGCTTGTCAAAAGCCACTCGTGTGAAATCGTCTCCCTCTGGCTACTGCGAGAGCTCCTAAATGAACTCAGATTTAAGAGCGGGGATGTTGATTCATCCATTTTACGGACGAGAGACAAGGGGACGTTAAGTATTAGATTATATGACAGCAGCTTGTTTCAGCCCCCTCCCACGGGGGTCAGGCTGGGCTTGTGCAGAGGCCAAGGACTGAGAAAATAGCTTTGTCCCTTTTATTATGTAGACGAACAAAGACAGATCCCTGTTTGTTCCCCGTGTGCTTGGGGGGGGGGGGGGGGGGGGTCGTGTGTGTAAAGAAGGGGGCTGTGCCTCTCTTTAATATTCCATATGATGAACGAGCGTCGGTTTCTTTCACGGGGAACAGAGCGGGCGCCGCGTTCCCCGCCTTCCTGACCTAAATGAGTTGTGCAATTCAAAATTCATATATTATTATATATTATATATATTTTTCACACATGTATAATTGCTACAGCCAGGTTAATTAATGTAAGGACCCCAATAACATGTCAAAGATGATGAAGATTTCACAACTGCCCTTGCGTTTGCGATGCGTTTGAGTCCTGAGAGGAAAGGAGAGCAGGAGCACACGCTGCAGAGGGCAGAGGGAAGCGAGTGATCCAAAACCACACTTCCTCCTCCGAATAACTGGGCTAATTGTTCTAGTTTATTACAGCACATTAATAGGGTTGATCTTCAACTTGTGGAATGTTCGTTGTTAGCTCAAAACCCCTCATGCATCACCCTCGGTCACAGCTACAGTACGTCTCGGCGTGTGAGGTTACCAGAGCTTTCTGATTCGTCAAATCACTGGAAATAAACAAACTACATAAGCAGGGAAACACATGACAACTTACAGTAAATCATGTTGTTGACAACCAACACAAATGTCAAGATTATTGATTCTAAATGCTTGAGGATGAAGAAAAACATTTCCCATAATCTTCCAAATCCAACCTTCCAATCCACAAACAACACTGACCACTCTGTCCAACCCTAGCTCTGATGATACAATAAAGACGGTTATAAAGCCATTTATAAAAAAAAAAACACGAAAATCTGTTCATAATCGCATGTATTTGTGCATCCTATCTGACTCAACTTCATCAAACAGTTTCTGGTTGAAGAAGCTTGGGCCCTGTGTGAACACTGCGTGGGTGAGGACCCGTCACGGCTGACACACGAACAGATGTCCAGCTTATCAACATGTCAATTTCCCAGAGGGCGACGCTCTGACCCTCAGGGTCCGCGTCACCAAACAGCCACAACCTCCGCCATCGGAAAATCAACGAGGAGCAACTCCGCGGTTTCATCTAACACACAGCAAAACATGGGAAGGCTCAGCTTTAAGACTGTTTAAGGCTTTACAGGATAGATTTATCAGAATATGTGGAATGAACAAAGCAAATGTATGTGCTACAGTTCCACAATGACTCTAAATACAAGCCCATAATAATAAGCTCTGAACACAACTGTAGTTCTTTGTTGTTTAAAGCTATTGTTGATAATAGCTGCACAAGGGATTTTATGTTGGACTGTGTTCGGTGTGTTTACACAATTTAGGCTTTCGCAGCTGTTTTGTACAGCATCCGACTTACTGTAATGGGAGCAGTGCTGAAGCGGATCTTCCTCTTCGGAGGGATGTCCTCTTTGTTTTCCTCCGGCAGGCCGGGAATCTGTGTCAGATCGGAGCCTGGGTCGTAGACAATATCCTCGTCGTCGCCGTACAGGTCGTCCTCGGGATCCGTGCAGCTCTCGCCCCAGCCCTGGTAACAGGCGTCCCCGTCTGCGTTGAAAACCACGCGCTCGTTCCCCGCGTAGTCCTCGTCCAGTTCCTCTCCCTGGTCTTTGGGAGATTCGGGGGCCTTGTCCTCCCTTGAACCGTCCTCCTGGCTTTCCCCAGCGGGTGTAGACGGGGTCGGTGGGGGCTCTGAAGGGTCATCTTTACAAGATTGAGCTGGAATGATGACATCATCTCTAGGTTTTGATGCTTTGGATACCCCTAGGTCCTCGCTGTATGGCCCTGTTTCCGAAGGTTTCCCTTCTTCTTCGCAAGAACCATTGACCTGTCTTCCATTTGTGTTTGTCCCGGATAAGCACTGTCGACCTCTACCCAAAGTGTCATTCTTGTCTGTTTTGTCTTGGGATTGCTCCTCCTGTGGTTTGAGCTCTGAAGTGTCCCCCGGACTGGGGGCGAGAAGGTCCTCAGAGGAGAGCGATGTGGGGAATTTCCCCCCTCCCCTGCTCCGGTAGGTCCCTCGAACTGGGGACTGCCGAGAGTCATCCTCACTGACGTCGCCCCCGTGGCGATGGAACCCATCTGGTGAGTAGAGGGCTCGTCTGCTGACGCCCCTGTAGCTCACGCCCTGGTTGAGGTGGTCGGCGTTTTCAAACACCGCGCTGAGCTGGCTGACGGTCGGCGAGGACGCCTCGGTTCGGGAACAGAGGGAGTCCAGGGAGTCGGTGCTGCCTCGATTGGACCTCGCGCCGCGCCACTCATCCAGGTGCTCGTGGGAACCCCTTTTGTCGCGTCCGTAGGGGAAAACGGGCGACTGGGACTGGTCGCGCGACTGCTGCTCGAACAGCTTTCTGGTTTCGGAGAACTTCGCCCCGGCACCTCCAACCCTGTCCGACGACGAGGAATGCTGGAGTCTTATCACCGATCCATCCGCCTTGTTTATGAAGTTGGTGGGCTTGACCAGCTTCTGCGGCGAGGACTCGTCCCGTCCCCTGGTCTTGGCTGCTGCGTTGTCGGAGCCCATCTGCATGAACATGTCTTTGATGCGGCTGACGTGGGCGCCGTACTGCCGGCCCCTTGGCTGCTTGGCCTCCGGATCTTTGGGCTTGGGGTCTCCATCGAGCCGAGGCTGGTCGAAGGCCCTCTTGAGCGCCTGGAACTCGGCCCGGTAGGCGTTGCGGTGGGGAGAGGCGCTCCGGAGGCTGGTCCTCTCCCCCGAGACCTCTGTCTTCAGCATGATGTCGTCTTTGGATTGAGACGGGATGTCAGCATCGCTGTGGCCTCGTTAGAACGCGGGAGTGAGGAGTCTATTCTGACCTACTGCGGCGCTGCCTAATCTGATCCCACGGATGCTTTTAGTTCCTCTAAGCCCAGTCACACCTGCAGAGACACAAAGAGACATTAAGATCAAATCCTTTCACACAAGTGCACATGACGTTTAAAAAGATCCAAATGCAAACTGTAAGTGAAACTTTCTCAATATAGAGCTCAAATTCCCCCTTATTGAATAATATTAGAGATGTTAATGCATGATGTGAAACCTCTTTGTACAGAAAAGGTAGTTACGAAAAGCACTCTGTCCATTCAGCACGGCTGCACTGTTTACTTTCTGAATCAATACCTACTGTACACATCATTATAAGGATAGGAGCCCTTTATGTATAAACGGATGTAGGAACTGCTGCTCGTCCCTCCCTCACTCGCACTTTCTCCTTCTCTCTTTTACAATAAGCTGTGACCCATGTACACGGTCACGTCCAACAGCTTTCTCCACTAACGCCACACTGGTTCCCGTGAAATGTCCGCAGCGCTAAGCTCGAACACACTGTCAGAGAGCATTTTACATACAGTGCTTTAACGTCTTTAAACTCCACAATGGTGGACGGCGCAATCAAGCAAAGACTCAAACGCATTTATCTGGGGCACATTCATCTAAGTTGTGTTGAGACCCGAACGCTGGATCATGCGGATGCATCAGCAGCGGCGGTGCCCGGAACCTCCATGCCTCCGTTTAACCGACGTGAAATCCCCGAACTTGACGAACATCCTGCGAAGCAGCCGACGAGAATAAAGTTGGAGGCGGCGGTGAATGTGAGGTTCCACCGTTGTGTCAGCGGGATGAGACGCGGGCAGAGGCGCGCGTCAGCCGCACCGCGCACACAACATGACAGCTCGGCTTCAGCCCGTCTCACACTATTTAACATTTATTTGCGTGCCTTTCCGCTCCGGCAGACGCCGAACACTGACCTTTGCGGGCGACTGCGGGAACGCGAAGTTAACTGTTAACCGCAAACCACGGCGACGCCGCTTCAATGTTACGGAAAAACAAAAGAGTCTTACGTTCATGGCTCCGGCTTCGCTTGACGCGTGAATAAACAAACGCCGAGCTGCTGGAGAATATGGACGCTGTGGCTGGAAGCCGCTCGATAATAACATCGCTATCCCGCACGCGTCAACAGTGCGGGACGGAATCGCCGCCGTGGAGTCGCTCGGGCGCACTGGAGCCGCTACAACGCCATTGCAGGCGGTGGGTGATGCTGCCAGGCGCACAATGGGGGTGTCGGTGCGATTCGGCCGCTCGTCTCACCAGAGGCTGCGCCGGGCCGGCGTCCGCAGGGCGGCAGCGTCCGACGCGCGTCCGCAGTACGGTCGGAGGGAGCGCACCGGGCCGCGGCGACGCGCGGCGGTCTGCGGATGGAGAGCCTAGTGTGACAGGTGCTGGAACCTGAACTGCGGCAATGGTTCGGTCCGATAATCTGCGGCGCGGAGGGGGTTTCAATGAGCTGCAGTCTGGCATAGCGGATACCAACACACAGCGGCTGTAACTCCACTGGCTGCTTGTGGTCCATCAATGGGATTTGGGTGGGGTAGAGAGGGTCAGGGACCACCGGGGCCGTGCGGTGGCTGTCAAATTAGTTCTGCGCAAAGTGTGGCGTGAGTGGCAGCAGGGGGCCTTGAGCAGGTTACCGGGGAGAAGAGCCAGACACATGTAGAGGATAAGTTTGATTTCACTACTGTAAATCACTCACGTAGAGAGAGAGAGACATGTTTGTAAAATTGACTCCATCAGACCTAATTTACTGAAATGGAGGAGTGAACTAAAGTGCTTAATTTAAATTTAAATTACAAGCATGAAAACTCTGGATGGTACAGTAAGCGATTTGGAGAAACCATTACTCATTCTGATTAATTAGACTATGCTTGAATGTTTCTGTGCCCTAAAAGAGAATGGATGTGCACCGACACAAGAGTTTAAAGCAAAATAACTATGAACTGAAATAAAAAATAAATATTACTTTTACATTTATCTGCTGCACCACCGGCCACATACTGTACAAAACATCTTTTTTCTGTGAATGGCTCCAGAATCAGAGGGAAGGAAAAAATGTAGCTTCTCGGCCTAATGTTAGTTTTACTGATCATTATTTAATTTAAAATTTAACTAAATTAAATAATACTTATCTGATTCTTGGCAGATTGTGTCCGCTACACTGCTGTTTATTCCCCAATCCTCAGTAAAATGCAACTTACAGTAGTTCATACACAGACCCATGGTGATTGTTGTGATACCTTCATACCCGAACCAAACAGTAGCTGAGTGAAGATGTTGCTAAGCAACCTAAAAATAATCTTAAGGGGATAAAATGGATGGTGAGGGAACAGAACATCCACGCAATGCAGAGCAAAGAGGAGGGTGGGCATCACATTCACCACCACAGAGGAAGAATCGCATCCTATAAAATTATCAAAGATGAACCATGTGGGGATCGATGTCAGCGTGTCAGCCAGAATTAGTTCCCTTTACCGCAGGATCAAAGTGTTCTCTGAAAGTGAGGGGGCACGAGGAGCGAATTAAGGGTCCAGCAGCTTTTTAGCGGTCCAGACTAGCCACGGGGCCAACACATGGCCATCTGTCTGCCGCAACCGCCTCTGCAGGGAGCGTGGGCAGATTGGAGCAGGCTTTTCTAACATGACGGTGCTTCTTACAGATGGGCGCAGGAGGCGGAACCCCACCGAGGTGTTGGGTGTGCGTCTGTTTATCCAGGCGTGTGTGTGTGACAGTGGGCGTGCGTTGAATTTACTGATCCAAATCAGGGACTCGAGTTTAAATAACATGACAAGAAAACTGGCTGGGAAGTGGAAAATGAAAAAAAAAAACGTGAAATACGTAATGCAAAGTATGCTAATGCAAATGTAAGCAGACCCTTAGTCTTTTAAATGCATTCGGGCAAAAGTCAGTCGCTGTTAAGTCGAATCTCATCAAACTGGAACATTCGCAGAGGGCAGTCGCTGCGATTGAGCGTCGTGCTTTCGCTCTTGCACGAGACAACCATCTTCCCACATCCAGATGTTGGTCCAATGAGAAGTCGCCCTGACTCCTGCGAAGGAAGGAGGCGGAGGAAGGAATGCTGCAGGATGCTCCCCATCATGGCTGTCAAACCCGGCGGAGATTAGGCGAGGCGTCCGTTTTCGCGTAAGATTCGCCCCGAGGATGCGTACCATGTCCGCCGCGGGCGCGGCGGTGTGGCTCGGCACCGGTACGTATCGGTCACGCTCCGAGAGCAGCCGCGCGCCTTTCGCGCGATTAGCCTCACGGATGTGCTAGGCGGCTAGCTAGCTACTGTAGCTAGCTACTGTAGCTAGCTTAGCCCGTAGCCACTGCTTCACGTTTTCCAGGAGGAGGCATGGAAAATTGGGGAACAATAGACGGCCAACATGTCGTTAGACGAGCCGAGTGCTGCTCGAACATATTGTTTTACAGTCACGTCACCTCTGTGACAAGTAACGCGACACTACACGGAGTGTTGCTAGTTGCATTTAAGCTTAATTACCTCAGAGAGTGGAGCCCGTTTCCCGTGGCGCAGGCCTGTGGTTGTACTGTATGTAGAGCAGGTGTGGCGTGAATACACAATTAGCCTCCATTAAAGTAGACACTAGATGTAGTAGGAAACACAACATGCCACGTAAAAGCATCTTCCAGCTGCCACTTTATTAGCTCCTTCATGGAGTAACCTGTTATTATATCTCAGTACAGCACAGAACAATATACTGGTTATTTTATTTGTGGACATTTATACCAACGTTGATACCTTTGATTATCATTATAATCTGATACTAATGTTTATTTTTATACATGTATTCAAATATTATTGTAACCTATAAATAATCAAACAAATAGATCCACACTGCGCTGTACAGTATGTAAAACAGTAACTACCTTCTGTATTACAGGTCTTATTTTGTTGGATCAGCACTCTATCTATCTAACAGAAAGACAGTTCATAAACAGAACACACTATATTTTTGTAAACATAAAATTTACATTAATTTATATCTAATTGCAGTTTTACTCCTGGTTGTGACATCATGTAAGTTTCCTCCAGATGATGTTAAGACATTAAGGCTGGGCTGTTATTCTGTATACAGTAATTCAAGCAACATGTACAGTACCTAATAAACTGGCACCTTGGAGTTTTGTCCAGAATGCCCTTGAAAGTCACGTTTATTCCATTCATGCTTTCATCCATTGATCCATTAGTTTACATTGTGCACGCCTATGACGCCAGCGTTTTGCATGAGAGCAATGTCAACGCGAAGCACACCGTACGCATGCAGCCGAGAACATCCTTGTACGGAGATGGTGAGTGGGTGTGTGCACTGGTGCAGTTCATGTGTTGACCCGCTGTCCCCTCCCCCTTGTCATAACACAGTGATACGCTCAACTGATTCCCCATTAATACTGGCGTTATTGTTTTCAGCCGTCGGCCCACTTTTTTTGTTTAAACAGAAGCTTAATTTAAGTTTGGACTAAGCTTTGTCCTTGGTAGAATTAGGAGGTTCCCTAAAACATTAACAGCTATAAGACAAAGGTCTCCTTCCTCTGTTTAACATGAGGAAATTACTTTATGCCGCTGCTTTTCCTAAAGGAATAATTTCTTAACTTACCTTTGCAGAGAGAGTTTAACCAATCCGACTGCTTCGTGTCCACTCTTGTCCTTGCAGCCTTCTAATTGTTGTGTGACCAGCTACTTTCACTTCCGGGTCTATCTTTAGAATGAAACTCAAACTGTTCACAAGCAAAAAAAAATACATAAAACTAACCCTGGTCCAAACAGTAGCAATCCTTGTTGTTTGTGGTTCCCTGCTAAACACCAAAGGAGCACATGCATTCCTCCTGACCCAGACTGCAAGCGCATAGGAAGCTGATTCAACAGAAGTAAAGGATGTCCCTCCCAGTTGTCTCTGCCTCAGCTACCTTGAGGCCTCAGTTAGCTGAAGCCATTAGTGGGACAAGGGTGGTTTATTCTCTCTACACTGCCATCACTCCTGAGACTCCATGCAGTCCAAGGTCAGCCCAGAAAAGCATAAAATCTGGTTAGTCATTTCCTTCACCCCCAAGGCTTATTAGTGATGCTGTGTGGTACATCTGTTTTAAAGGCAGCGTGTGAATTAGTACACGCGACCTAGAGAGAATATAAATGCTGCTGTGTAAAGGAGTTTAATAATCAAGATAGTGTAGGGTTAGTGTGCAGCAGTGAGTTTAGTATTAACCTGTAATTGGTAATGTATTATACACAGTAGGTGCACTGCTTCATCATCAGGAGAAGGCCTGGCACAAAGTCAGCCTGCCACGAATAAGCAGATCTGATGCTATTAGCACAGCCTCAGCGTAGCTTAGCCAGTGATCTTTACTTACACTAGATGCTCTCTAAGCGGAGGAGGCTACGGCTGACATCAGGTTTCCAGGAGCGTGCATTAGCCCGAAGTGGTGGATGTGGATTCAGAGCTTTAAATATTCCAAGACGAAGGCTTCAGAAATCCCTCAGGTCATTTGCATTTTCACAGACCATTATGTGAGACCGGGCCATCTGGGCTTTCTTTCATGTCACGCGTGTCTCATCTGTGGACACGTCACAGATGTTCACGCCACATACAGTTGAACAGAAGAGCCGGTTCCCGACCTTGAGTGTGTGACCGGCGCCCTTTGAGCGGCGAAGCACCGGCGGGGCCCGGTGGGTCGGCTCATAGAATCCGAGCGTGTGCATTCAGAGTGGGATTTGCGGATCGACTGAAATAATCACAGAAGGCGCCGCTGGTGTGTTGAAACTGAATGAGGTTTTATTCTTGGTCTCCGCACAACCTAGATCTTAACGTCATGGGTGCAGTAGTAGCAGCAGAAGAGTTATCAGGCGGATTAGTCGTGCTCAGGTGGTTCCCTCTGTCTCTGCATACAACCTCAGGTTTCTATAGGTATCACCACATTTGTGGCTGTTAAAGGCTATTGATTGCATTTAGCTGTCACAAAGCCCTCAGGGACATGGGACACATGGTCAGTTTGGACTCTCTGTCTGTGGCCACAGATGTTGTCATGTTTAAACTACAGATGGGACCATATAACCGCTCATCAGTGCACTTAGGTTGCCGTTAGGTCATTTGGACATACATGGACTTCATTACTAACCATCTTATATGGTGTGACCTTATCTTTGTGCACCCTGCTAATAGATTAGTTCTCTTCAGGAGAGACTGGGAGATTCTGTTGAGTCAGAGGGAGAAGAGGAAACTGACATCAGTGATGTGGAAGGTGTTGGTTTGATGATAGTGAGAAGATGAAAGCAGAAGATAGAAAATGAGGATAATAAGCACTATTTTGCCAATGGGACGGCGCAAACATATACACGCAGGGCTTTCACAGGCTGCCTTCGAGCTGCTTAATGTGTCTAGAGTTGTGTGTCTGCAGGCAGGAATAGTTCAGACCCCCCTCCCACCTTTTCTTGTAGACTCTGTCTCCCATGGTGATTAAAAATTGAGTGCATACCCACTGAGGGAGAGAGCGGGAGGGAGAAAAAAAAAGTCAGAGGGAAGATTTGGTGCAAAAAAGCTGAAAGCTTGAAGAAAAAAGTCATTGTGAAAGGGCAAAAAGAGGGAGAGGGTCCGCTCGATCTCTTCCAGCCTCGCATTGTGTAAACTACAGTATTCTTAAGGGGCTGCCATTTTCTGAATCATGCCCTTTACAAATAAAGACTAAATGTTTGGGTTTGAAGTGAAGTGGGACTAAATAGAGAGCCTAATGGAGACAGAGTGGGCAGAGGGCATTACAGGCGACTCTGCAGTCTCATTATTGCTGCTTTTATTCACAGTACCCCAGCTCCTTGCCTGAAATGTATGGACTCATATTTACAAGATCATAGAAGATAATAATTAGCGCTTCTGCGTTAACGCTTGGCTGTTGCTGCCGCTGCTGTCGCCCTCGTAAGAATGGGAGGGAGGGGAGTCAAATCAGCCGTATATCTGCATTATTGGTTTTCACCTTTAATAACACCTTCCGTTCTGCTTAATTAGCACTGGTGGCGGGTCTAATTGTGACTATTACGCCCACAAACACTCTGCGTATGTGTGAAATCTACGTTACAGTGGTCACCATCTTGTCGAGATCACACGGAGACCGCAACGTCTACCCGTCAGCTGGAGTGTTGTTCGTCCACGTTCTGGAAAGAGAGTACTTCAAGGGAGAGTTTCCCCCCTACCCCAAAACAGGTACAGCGGCAAAACATGCCGCGTTTTTATAGTCAGATGACTCAATCCTGGTCTAAATATACATAACTTTACCTGCAGGCGATGCCAGCAATGACCCGATCACATTCAACACCAACCTCATGGGCTACCCTGACAGGCCCGGCTGGCTGCGCTACATCCAGAGGACCCCGCACAGTGACGGCGTGCTCTACGGGTCCCCCACTGCCGAGCACGTTGGCAGGCCCACTGTCATAGAGGTGGGCGGCTGGAGCACTGTCAAGCATTGTAGTTTGTATCACTGTGAAACTCAGATTTGCATGTAGCGTGGCACAGTGTTACACTCCTCAGACTTGGATTCAATTAAGCGTTTGTTCGCCTTCTTTGTCTCCAATAAGCCACCGCAGGAATTCTTTTCCCAAACAGCTAAAGGTTCCCAGCAGCACATATACTGTACGTGTATCAAGCTCAGCCTTGTCCTGAGGCTGCAACCTATAAGCAGCACTGATCTGGGCTTAAACCTTCACCCCTGTGTGTTGCAGATTACCGCCTATAACAGACGCACTTTTGAGACAGCGCGGCACAACCTGATCATAAACATCATGGCCACAGAAGGTAAGAGACACCAGTAGGGAGGCTTTGAAGGAGCAAAGATGATAGACCTCTCAGTAATTCCTCTGGGAGAAAACCTGCTAAATTGTTAGTGTGCCTGCCACAGTACATGCAGCACACTATGGAATGAGTCAGGTGACTGCTCGGCAGATGTTTGCTCCGCTAACATGCCATCGGTCACATCATGCTGTGATGTCATCCGCCATCTGCCCCCACTGGGAGTCAGGTCATAGCCGAGCAGAGCAGACACAACAGCGTCTGCTGGACAGAAAATCAGCGTCAGCTGTGCAGCAGTAATAAAGGAGCAATGATGTCTGAGACTCAGTCAGCGGAACAGCGCTGCCCCATCACTCATCTCTCAGCCTTACAGTATCTACCCGTCTGTCTCTTCATCTTTCCCTCTGCCTCCCCCTCTATATCCAGAGTTCCCTCTGCCCTACCAGGCCGAGTTCTACATCAAGAACATGAACGTGGAGGAGATGCTGGCCAGTGAGGTGCTGGGGGACTTCCTGGGAGCGGTCAAGAACGTGTGGCAGCCGGAGCGCCTCAACGCCATCAACATCACCTCAGCGTTGGACCGCGGTGGACGTGTGCCTCTGCCCATCAATAATCTCAAAGAGGGGTAATAACCGAAGGGAGAGACGATTCTTCATTAGATGGCTTCCGTTTCCATGTACCATGTTGGACGTTTAGCTTCTTTCTACTATTGGCCAGTTTTCCTTGTCCAATCAAACAAATAGCGATTCTTGCAGGCGCCTTACAGCTTGCTGACATTTCATTTAATTGTGTCCTTGGGGAGTGTTGCTTTAAATTAGAGGAGTACACGTGGCTGCCAGACTCTGTCAGCTGGTTTCGTTCAGAGGAGAGGAACGGTCTGCATTAAGTGTCATTACTTGTTCATCACAGATTCCTGCTGACACGTAAAGTAGGAAGGTGAAAGCATGGAGGAGGAGCCCGGGCGTTCTCAGCATAATGTAACGTCGCCTTCTCCTCTCCTCCACCAGAGTCTACGTGATGGTGGGCGCCGATGTCCCGTTCTCATCGTGCCTGCGGGAGGTGGAAACCCCACACAACCAGCTGAGGTGCAGTCAGGAGATGGAGCCTGCCATCAGCTGCGACAAGAAGTTCAGAGCTCAGTTTCACATCGATTGGTGCAAGATTTCTCTGGTGAGAAGACGCCCGGATTGAAAATATATGTTATTTTAACAACAGTTAACAAATGCTGTTGACTCATTCCCCATCATGTAGGTTGACATCAATAAGGTGGTTCCTGTATACATTACCCGTCCCGACCCAGGCACAGGGATCCTGCCTGAATTTGGAGAATACAACCCACCCTCCGAATTTCTGAAGAGCCGTGACTACTTCTTCGACTTCCTTGTCACGCTGGCCGTGCCCTCCGCTGTTGCCCTTGTCCTCTTCTTCATCCTCGGCTACACTATGTGCTGCAGACGGGAAGGGGTGTAAGTGTGCTTGGTCTTATATCTGTGGGAAAATGAGAAACGCAGCGGGAGGTACAGTATACGGAAGTACTGGAATGAGACACAGGTAGAACAGTGCAGGAGAGTCAGCAAGCAGCTTGTCATTGTCATCCAGTCCATGTATATTAAGTTTTCCATACACAGGTTTGTGTTAATGTTGCCATGCCTGTCCTGACACGCTGAAGCCATGACACCCACGGTCATTCTCCATCATTTACAGGCTGGGAGAGACGTGCCCCCTTGTCCACTCAGTGTTCCACACCACAGCCACATTGTCTTTACCCAACAGCCCATTCTCATGTGGATGTCTCGTTACCTATTAATATTAGTCTTTAATTCATCCATTTTGTTTTGTTTCTAGGGAAAAAAGAAACATGCAAACACCAGAGTAAGTGTCTCACCTCTCCTGTGTTTTCTTTTCTCTGGGTCTGTTTCCGCCCCCTCCCCTTCTCTCCCCTCCCCTTCCTTTTTTCAGTTTCGCCATTTATGTTGTCACCGGCAGCTTTCACATCAACGTCCATCCGCTCATCTTTGTGTTGACATTCATTCATTCATCCAATGGGCTGCTCCAAAACCTAGCGACAAGATGCAGGAACATGTTGCCATTAACAGTGTTAAATAACTTACAGCATATCTGAATCAGGAGGGTTAAAACAAACTGACAGTGATAGGCGAGGGTGCATGCTTGTGCATATTCAACTATTATGTGGCAGCGTCGCACACAGGGCGAGACAAATTAACATCTTCAGGTGAACACGGCGGCATCGTGGTAATTTCCCTGCCTCTCCACTGTTCAGCATTCAGCTGGTTCACCACAGCTCCATCCAGAAGTCCACTAAGGAGCTGCGCGGCATGTCCAAGAACCGGGAAATCTCCTGGCCCCTCTCCACTCTGCCCGTCTTCAACCCGGTCAGCGGCGAGGTGGTGCCGCCCATCCACCCCGACAGCTACGAGACCACCAGCATGCCGCTCATGCAGACGCAGACGTGAGTCCAGGCTTAGCGTAGGGAACCGCTCACATGACACGCACACGTTGTGAAATGCTCGTAAGCAGGTATGTTGATGTATGGCTTATAGGCGTCATCCTAGGGAAATATGAGTCAGAACAACAGCATTATTGTTTAAACCTTTCAGTCTAGCTGGGCCATGTTTAGAGCCAAAGCTGAGCAAGCATGTCAGGCCTTCAGAAAACACGACTACAGCTTAAGGCGTTTAATCTGTCCCATGATTTTTACTAACGGGCTTGAACCTGAATTATCTTCCAATATAAGTACAACAGCCCTTCATGTGATACTATAAGCTCTTCTGTGTGTACAACTGTTTACCATAACATCTATTTATATTTCAGGAACCTGCAGAACCAGATTACCATACCACAGCAGCGGCCATCAGGTCAGTGTTATGGCCAGTCTAACGGCTGCTTTAGATGGTCTGCATGCAGATGTGGCTGCTAATGGCTTCACTAAAACACATAATGATTGTGGTAGATGCAGTAACGGATGCATATATTCTTTACTGCTGTGCTTTGTAAAGCATGAGACTCTGCATTTTGAAACACTTTGCCTTCACGTTCTAAAAATGTAAACAATATATGTACAACATCCTACTACTTGGCATTTACTGGTACTCTTATGGCACTAAAATATATTAAAATTGTTCCTGGTGTTTTGCTTACAGTCATTATGTAAATGCAAGCATTCGATCATCTATATTCATTCACATTCAAATCCTCTTGTTAGTGCCCTACAAGTAATTGGCCAGGAGAACATTACTTGTCCGGTGGTGCATCCTCTTGCTGACGTGTGAGCGCCCTCCTGTGTGCATGGTGATTAGCTGCATGCCGCACTAACCCGCTGCTCTCTCTGTTCACTGCTCACAAAAGGAGAGAATTATGTCATGTCAACTTTTCGAAGGCTGGAGGTAGGTACTGCAGTCTGTGCAGTCAACATAGAGGCTGATGCACTTGTTAAGTTTATTTTTTAGCTCTTCTCTCAACAAAAACTTGAACATGTGTCTGTTCTTTTAGGTAAATGGTATTCCTGAGGAGAGAAAGGTGGCCGAAGCGCTAAACTTGTGACCGGAGACAACAGTTGGAGACGACTTTGTTTCGATAGCTGTGCGTTTTCTCTAACGCTTGTGCCAATCTGCATGCATCAGAGGTGTCTTTACAGAGTTTTATCGTCCAGACTGGTGCACTTACACCGTGTGAAGAACATAAGAGCTTAGCTAATGATAAAGATATTAGCGTATTTTGGAATAGATGTCTAAATATTCAAACGTGATGCGTGTTTTTATACTTGCTTCGCACAATGGACCTCTTAGAGGAAAAGGGAGTTTTACATGGTAACATTGTCATGTGTATGAACTGTGTCACATGATAACAATAAAGTCTTTTGAAATACTTTTTGACAATTCAAAGAGGAAGCCAAAAGTGAACTTTTTATGAACGTATTATTAACAATGTACAACAGAAGAAAGGCATTTATAAATAATATGGATACATTTCACATTTGTAAGACATCACAAAATTGACATATTTATGTAACATGTCTCATATTTCAAAGAGGCCCTGCACAGGGGTATAAATAGTTGTTGCTTTTGACCTATGAGATATATTAAGGCCTGAAACAATTGTCAAATTTACTGTTTATCTGTAATAGAACAGAAAACCAAGAGTAAACTTCACACATCAATGGAAACTGCACCATGGAATTTCCATACTCTATACAATGAGGTGATGACTGGTTATAGAAATTACAAATTACTTGGCTCTTACTTAGTTTGAGACCACAATTCAAACTGTACATAACTGAATAAATGACAGGAGAAAGTTCCTACCTGTAGACAAAATTGTGCCACTGTAAAGGAAAAAACAATTCACCTCATGGACCCTTTGCTTGGCTTTTAAAGAAGCTACATAAAACCTATAGGAACATTTTACACTGCAAGAACCCCAAATATATAAGCAGTACAAACTCAGATCTGATCATAGAATCATTTTTGATTAGTCACCTGACCAAAACATTTGCTGTACCCAATTAAAATGTGCTAAAGTACAGGAAACATATGCACAAGGACCATTTTAAACAATGTTTTTCACTGGGAAGATAAAAAGAAAAATGCAAGCCTCAAAGGAAAAGTGCTATTCTCTCTTTGTTGTGTGTGAGGATAAACAGGCGGCAACATTGTCCATTTGTCCAGTGACAAAATATAAAATAGTTTATGCAACAGTAATATGTCTCCTCAGCTCAGTCAGTGCATTAGCAAGTGGCGGTTTTAAAGTTTGCTGTGGCCCTGATGCAAAGTGCCTAAAGACGGAAGATTGTGATCACAGGCTACATCACAGATGTGATCAAGTACATCTGAAGGTGTACTGCATGTTTAAGCCACTGAGAAAAGGCATTCAGTTTAAGAAATCACATATTCACTCACTCGTTAGTCAAAAGGAGACACGTACAATTAGCTGTGCTGCAAAATAGCATTTTCGACTATATAGTAGCCATGAGGGATGTTTTAAACAGCAATGAAGTTGGAGGTCTTTCACTCATACTAATATAAGCAGACAATGAAGTGAACTGTATCAGGACAGCAGTCTGTAAAGGCTCAACCTCTGCAATGTCTGTGAGGCGGCTAGTGGGTGTTGGGTGGGTACAAAAATAATCAATGTAATACTTCACAAACCGCAGTCGTAGGCGCAAAGTACAAAATTAAACAAAGCAATAAAGTATAAAATATAAACTTAATTTAAATCATTAAATACTGTACATATGACATAGAATTTCAGAGCTACAGCAGGTGACCACAATATATTTTAGCACAAGGCAAACATTTCTAAAATCACAAAAACATAACATCAGAAAAAATGTGTCATGGGATAGTCCAACGTCTTAACAATTGCACTCCAAATTAGTACTGTTTGATCACTTGAACCACTTGTTGGTCCATATTTTGCATATTTAGATATCCAACATTATTTGTAAAATCACCAAAATGATTGTACCGTACTACAAAGTAATGGTAATTGCAGCACAACAGGTCGATATCTGAATATGTGGGCTATGGAGCCACCTGAGTAAAAGGACCTTCAACTGCTACTGCCACGAGTGTGCGCCCAGGTTTCCCTTCCACCAAAGAACTGAATGTGACAGAATGATCCTCCTATTAGTAGGTTTGCCTAAGTAGAAGCAAAGCTGCAAAAATGCACACAGCGACCATATAGTGTTGAAATGAGATGATGACCCCCTTCTGTTTATCTTCTAGCTTCGAATAAAATTCAGACCTCCTTCACTCTTCTGGTAAATAAATCAAAAAAACTTATCCTTTCTTTTTTTGTTTTTTAACATTTAAACTCTGAAATTAGAATTTGACTATTTTCGTTTGGCGTTTGTCCTCGTCTTCAGTGTGTGACTGTCACAGCAATTGCCATGTACAGGCTCTGCAGAAACACGGCCAGAGGTGACACTAACTCCTTTAGTCCCATGGGTTCAGTGCTGGCCCTCAACAGAACTGTGCGTGGCATCATGGTGCCACCAGAGCATCACTGCTGCTGACATGGTCTGTACCTTAATTCAACCTCCAGAGGGGTTTGGCAGGACTGCTGTGCCCCCTAATCAAGGATTGGGAATCAGGCACCACGTGTGGGTCGACTGTCCTTAGTGAGCAACCAAACAAGCAAACCGAGAAGCCCGACAGCGCCGAGTCTCTTCAACAGGGCCACGCTGTCTTTTGGGATGACCACCTGTGCCAGGTCATTGGTTATGAGGGAAATCTCATGGGCCACACACACAAAGATGAAGGTGCTGACCATTATATTGAGCGAAGGGTTGCCTGGAATTAGGACCAAAATTCCTTTGGTGTCCGCTGCCAGCCAGATGTGGTACTGACATATGAACAGCTGGGGGAGACAAAGCACTTTCAGTAACAGATAACTTCATCTTCATTTCTTAACTATCACATGCAGAAGTGGAAATGCATATTAGTGTTTAAATGTTTAAAATCTAGTGTTTGTTGCAGGTAGGTGCTGGTCAACAGAAGTATTAATTGATCAGAAAGCAACTACTGCTGCATACACATTTAGAAATGGTCATGACATCACTTTCCACAAAATTTGGAGTTTGAAGTTAGACAGTGAGAAATATCTTTTCAGAATGGGTAGAGCTACATGTCAGAGCCTACAGGCCTCTGTCTATGCTGAACAGTTAGACGAGGACTGAACAATGGTGCTTTGTTTGGAAGGGCTGACAGAAAAAGACTGTTCTTTCTCTAAAGAACATAAAGGCACGAATAAGGTTCACTGAACTGCATTTGAGCAATCCACATGACTTTTGGAACAGTGTCTTATTGACACTTGAGACCAAAGAGGACATGTTTTGGCTTTAATGCCAGTAGAAACACCTCGTATTTTCTGTCACCCAGCGTTTGGTAAATGTACCCTCCATTTGATGCTTCCTATGTTCCTATAGGAAGAACTAATGATACCTAATCACACCACTGTACAGTAATTCAGGTCCGATTTACCTCCAAGGAGATCTTTCCGAACCATGCGAAAAATGAGCTATATATAGACCGGGCATATCCAGGAATGTTTCTGATAAGGATAAAGGCCAAAATCTGTGGACAAGAAGACATTTTATCAGAATCAAAGCTTGAAGATAAATGAGGCACATAATAGGATTAGAAGTTGTGGGCCTTGGCCATGAATACGATAGTAAGTGTCATAGTGGTTTGATGAGGTGGAGGAGGTTTACCTACAGTATGTGGTTAGTGAGAATATGATTCAGATAATTTATCCTTTCAAATGTCAATTGCCTTTATATTACTCGCATATTATCCTATCGTGACACTGTTTTAATGATTTCACACATAATCCACATTAATTACAACAATTAATCATTCTTGATATAACAAGAAGCTCAATAGTTAGATAAGTGTCAGAGAACTTTTGATCTCCACATGGTCTGCTGGTGTGAAAACACGAGGACATATAAATAAATGTCCTACCTGGAACACAGAGATGTAAGGATGCATCTCATTGCACTCTGTTTTGGTTTTGCAGCTGCTGGCCCATATAGAGTAGGTCTAGCATGAGAAAAGGAAGAAGTTGGGTAACAACTTGTAAGATCAACGCCCAGGTACGATGTTGACACTGCGGTTTACTGTATTTAGAAGATTTGTCTCCTGAGCACCACCTCACTAATCACCATCTGCTTTGGAGTAGTGATACGTGTAAAGCACCTGGCAGGAGTTGCCATATGCGCTCATGTTACATCCTGCATACCTTCTTGAAAACAAACAAAACACTAAGAGGTTTGCAGCTGTCAAGAGCCGCTCCTGGGTGTGGTGCTACACAAGGACCTGCCACTTACTACAGTACGTAGCTCTCTCTCTCTCCTGACGTTTATTCATTCATTTATTAATTAGATACTGCTAAAAGACAAAGGGGGGATTGCTGCATATAACGATAATGAATTCTCTATCTCAACACAACATGTCAGAGACACTTGAGTGCAAACAGCCTTACAATGAAGAAGACGACAGAGAGGAAGAGGAGTAGGCTGGAAATCTTGGCAGAGAAGAGAGCTTCCCCTTTGCCCTCAGACAACACCTGGCGTTTCTGAAGCACCAGATAGATGAAGGCAAATACCATGCCGTGTATTACAGCCTGCAAAAGGAACATCACCATAAGTTGGGCCCTGCTGCTTAATAAAAAGCATCTGATGAATATTTTGATGCAAAAGACGACTACTAAACATGAGCATTTGTAGAGCAGAACACATTTGACTTACAAATCGGTCGAGCTTCCATCTGAACCACCACTCATGAATGCTCCCGTTCAGCTCAAACAGCTTGGAAATGGGCCACACAGAGAAGATGCTCTCAAAAAAACCCTACGGTGAAAACACCAAAACATATGTATTATATAAGCAGGGTTTCAAACAAAAAACAAACCATGAGCTTAAGGGAAAGGTCTTTGACAGTGGACCTCTAATTAGGACAGGCTGTTTTCAGTAACGATCACGTTAAAAATTTGAGTTGTATTTGCTTTGAATTCGCTCAGACACGAGGTACGGAAAAAAGAATCTACAGTATTTTGATTAACTTACTTGTGAGAAGGCAAAAAAGCAGATGAAAAGCAGGAGGCCAAGTAACTTTGCCAGGATGAGGAGATGCCACATACCTGTTCAAAAGAACAAGACATATTTTGACATATTTTACAATCTTTGAAAGTTATGATTTAAGGTCCAGGACTGACACCTACTGTTGGCCTTCTTCTGAATGATCTGAGGCAACATGGCCATTGTAGCGTAGATGATGACAAACCAGAAAGTGACCAAAGGGACAAAGTAATAAAACTGGTAGGGTCTATCCATTACCACACACAGTACCAAGACCAAGAAGTTCAGACGAAACAGCACCTGAAATGAAAAACACTATGATCACACTGAGTATTCTTTACAATGGACGTCTAAAAGAATACCTGAGTGAAAACTCACTTGGCAAACTCGATAGAGTCCAAAGTCTCCTTTGAGCCAGAAAAAGGAAAAGTGTCCATAGCCGGTTTGAAAAAGGTACGCTGCCACCAACACTCGCACGTGCATGTACACTGGAATAAACTGAAAGACAGGATGTTCATTAACACCTCCAAATCAATTATCACTGCTTCAAAACGTGTCTTTGAAGACATGTTTAACACTCACAGCACTGGCACCAGATACGTGATAGATTAGAATAACTAGTTGCATCCAGCCTTTCCACTCATCTGTTTGCTCTCGGTTCAGTAATTTGGTCTGTGCAGAAGAGAAATAAACCAATCAGTTGACAAATCTTAATGAGTGCATTATTGGACACAGAAAGCTCATATTAGAGATTTTAACTCAGAAACTGTTACTTATAGTTTTATATACTAAGTATGATCCTGTCACTTTTTTATTGTCACTAAATGGCACTTGTTTTCTTACCTCCTTGCTGTTCTCATTGTAAAACACTCCCAGGACAAATATATAGATTAGAGGGATGAAGAATGTAGAGTGTGTGTAGAACTTCTGCTCCTTCATAAACACATCTGCTCTGTCACAAAGGTAAAAATAGCCCATGATGATGCCCATCCTGCAGAGAGCCTGAAAGGGTGCCTTTGGACCCAGGGGAACAGCTGCAGTTACTGGCTTCTTCTCCTCCAGACTCTCCACATCGGGGGGTACAGGTCGACGGTGGCGGTTGTTGCCAAGGAGGTGGAGGACCAGCAAGACCAGGGCTGAGCCCAGGAAGAAACACGCTGACAGTTTCTGGAGTAGGTTGGGGGGTGGTACTGTTTGGCAGCAGGAGCCATCAATGGGCCTTAGGACCTTGTTGCATACAGAATTCAACAGTACCATGGCTCCCTGGGAAAAAAATGAATAGAGAGCATAAAAATGCATGTAAACGTCAACTTACTGTAAGCGTGAGAGAGCTGAAGTCCTGCCTACCACATTCTTAGTGTTATCGGGCAGGTGCAAGCCGTCGTCAGACTGAGTAATGGTTTCCAGGGCAGCCTGACGGGAAGCAGCCACCAGCTTGACAGGGGACCTGCCATTGTGTTTGATGCTGTTAAACACGCCTGCCGCTGCTTCATTGTACAGCTCCAGCTGCTGGTTGGTAATCATCTTCCTGTTCTCACTCAACACTTCCTCATTCACTGGTTCTGTAGGGACGAGGGGTGGAGGTTGTTGTGTACAGTGTTAACGAGGTTTAAGTTGAGGAGGTGCATCTATAAACTGTTGATGTTGACATAATTTTATAAGCTTACTACTGTATGTTCTACACAGCCTACAAACATAGCCAAGACTAAAGGTTCTTTTATAAGGGTGGCATCTGGAAATCCACTTTACCTTGCAACACCCAGTAAACTTCTCCATACTCAGCCAGCCTTTGTAGATGCACAGCAATGGCTGTTAGGTTGACTGTGTACTGCTGCAGAGTCTCGCTGTTGCCACTGTGCAACTTGATAGACCACTGTTAAATAGATAAGCAAATATAATTTAGATTTATGCAACTGACATCATGTAATTGCCTAACCTGAAATATGCAAATAGTTATTAATACAACTTACTGTGGCAGCTCCGAGAACGACAACATCTGGTTTTGAAGATTCCTGCAGAACATGGAAGAAATTGCAATAGATAAATTCATGTCTAAACCACTGTGACAATGACAAGTTTCCAAAATCCTCTCAGCTTCAGATCTGATGTGCACTCACGTGTGTCCATGATATCAAACGCTCCTTCATGGAATTATTTGCCTCTGGATACCACAGAAAGTCCTACAAACAAAAAGGAAGCGGTTGTTTTTAGTCTTTATGAGAGTATTTTATAAAACTAAGAACTGAAGATGAAAACACAGAAACAGCTCACCACATTAACAGCATCTTCCCGGAAGGAAATGTCCTCGTGCTTTAGACAGTAAAAATGGACAAACACAGAGTCCGTAGGTAGATTAATTAATATGGTTATGAACAATGCATGTCTGAGTCAAGCTAAGAATAATAATTGAATCATGAAAAGAAAGGCGTTTGCAGGCATTTAATAAAAGGGTTTTCTACATAATGAGACAACAAGCCTGGTTTTACAAACAATGACTGACTGACTAGGTCCTATTGAATCTGTTGAATCATTTCCTGACTGTTGTTTGTTATAATTACCTTGTTTCCATCTTCTTTTCGCTGAGGCTCAATTATTTTAATGAAGGAATAAAAAAGCTGCCTGATTCGTGAATCCCCAATAAAGGCCACTCGCTTTGCAGCAAGGCAGGTTTTGGCTTCACTGGAAGATAAAATTGCAGATAGGGAACTTGAGAACCATGCAAGAACCAAGACAGCAGTCACGTTTCTGCTGAGATATTATTTCGATATACACACTGTTCACATACAAATGTGGATCTTTGTGATAGGCTGTAAGTATACTACAGTTATGATAGTGACTCACGTGGTTTTGTATTTGTGCATCATACAGCCATGCGGCTGCCATACATTCTCCCCCAGGTACCGTCCTCTAGACAGCAGCCATTCACATGAGTCCCCTCCTAAAATCAACACACACAGAACCTTCCAGTAACTCCAAACAAAAAAATGCTCTATAAAATGCTATACAACACATGGCTCTGCCAAGGGCCACGGCACAAAATGAAGCCATCAGCAAATTAGCTCAACCATAAATCTTCCCTGCTATTCTATTGTGTGGAATATGAATAGAGCCATCTGCGACTGAATCAGTCCATAGAAACAAGAGAACGTGAAGGGTCGGAAGGCTGGCGCACGACGTGGGCATTTAGAGGCAAAGTTCGCCAAAGCAGCTGCTCTCAGTGTTCACTCTGTGGAAACAGAGGCGGTCGAGTGCGTTGCGAGCATTTCTTTATAGTCAAATTCGGGTCAGTGTCATGGGACACGTAAAATTAGCCAGGTTCCAGCCCCTTACACCAGGAAATCGGGCGTCTCCAACCTCAACCTACAGTATTAAAGTAACGTCCCAAGCGTCAAAATAAAAGCATGACGTTGGAGTAACATACAGCTCACGACTTAAAGAGTTTGGTCGTTATGTAATATAATATAATGAGCTTCATAACAACGAGCTAAACAAGGGACGCGACTGAGTAGCTAGCGCTGACGATTGCTTAAATATTAATAAAACACGTCAGTCAGGAAGAACATCCACACGGCGTCCAGAGCAACAGCGCGTGCTGACAGGAGCATGTAAACACAGCTAAACGCGGCGGTAGCCTCGTGCCGATAGCGGACGGGACGGAGTCGAACTAGCGCACACCAACGACTCTCCCGCTGCTTAATTGACTCTGTGCGACCGGCAGCTTGCTTCACTCAAGTCGTACTATGTGCAGCCGCAGCCTAGAGCAGCAGCACGGGACGTCGACGAGGAGAAAAGCGGCTACTAATAGGCACCGCCAGCTAGCTTGCTGCCGTTAGCAATAGCCCGTGTCAAGTGTTCCCCAGCTGCGGCAGTAGTTGAATAAACGCTTACCTTCATAATATCGCGAGGCCGTGTGGATAACAAGCAGGAAGCTAACGAGGGTCAGCGAAATTAATTTAGCATTTTTAATGGTGAAATGTTGGTTTATTTCGCGTTTGCCCAGGCTGTAGGCCAGGACCGCCATCTTTGCTCCTCCATGACAACAAGCAGCTGTGTAGCTCGGCGGCGGCGGCGGTGACGCTTCTCCCGGTGCGCCACCTGCCTGCTGCGCTCCCCCCGACGCCGCCCCCGCCTCGGCCTCGGTCTCCATCGCAACCGGTCAGCGCGCGTGCAGTCGCCCAAGTTCGCGAACGTCTCGCTCTCAGGTTAGGTCCCAGGTTGGACAGGTGTCGTCCCAAAAAGTGACTGTCTGCCAGGGATCCATTTCCGCACACGGGAGCACGCGCCGCCTCGCATGAATTACTTTTTGGCAACGTGGAAACAGCTTCTTACTGGTTGTACTGGTCTCAGACAGGTACAGACAGCGATCAAGTGAGCTGGATGCTCATTAAACCTGTTAATATAACCAAGAAGAGTTTGATAAAAGGTAAAATGAGTCAGAAATAAGCTTTTTATCCAACGATATTGGCTGTAATCACTTTTTGGCAGCGTGACCACAGAATCTTACTGGTTTAACTAGTCTTAAACAGGTGTAGACAGTGATAAGATGTACTGGATGCTCTATAATCTATTATTATAACCCAGCAGAGCTCCATGAACTTTAAATAAGGGAGAAAGAAGCTTTCAGTAAACAGATATTGGCCTTAATCACTTTGTGGCAACATAAAACCAGTATGCTGCTGGTTCTACTGGTGTTGGGCAGGAACACACAAAGATCAGATGGACTGGATATGTATAACATCTGTAAATATAAAAAAGCAGAGCTCAGTGTATTTGAAATACTGGCACCGCAGCAACTTTTTAGGATGACGAGTCACAGAACAAAGTTCACTGACAAAACAAAACTACCCCAAACTATGAATGCAGCTCAACACGACCGGGAGCATATTTGTATTTGTCTTCTGGCCCCAACATACAGGGTTCAAGTGTGAAAGTGTCCAGCTTTAATTTTTTGACTTTTGTTTAGTTTTTGTCTAAACTTTGTCTTTTTCTAGCTTCTAGGTACGTTAGTCGCCACTAATGCATCAACATGACAGTGTTTATTTCAATGTGCTCTAGATCTTCTATAACTACGTCCCATAAATCCTAAAATGAAACGCAAAATGAAGTTGTATAACTCTTAACTGTTATTCTGACTCCTCTGCTTTCTTTATGTCCAAATAAAATCACAAAATCGTGTAATGCTCAGGTTTCACCCACAAATTCACAGATTCAAACTGTTTTGTATTTTGTAATATATTCCGATTGCTATTCAGCAAATTATGGATGCCATTTCACCACGTCAGCGCTGTTCAACTTTCACTAAGATTCGAGGCCAACAGGTTCTTCAACATTCAGCTCTTGTGAAATTTCAAGTCGTGTTCAGGTACATTCAGAAATGTTTCAGCAGCTTTTAGAAATCCTTGTGGGTCTGGTCACTGGCATATATAGATTTATAAGCATATACATATACTCTACTGTTGTATTATATACTGCATAAAACACTGCAAATGTCTAAAGAAACTCAGGGTCTTTGGGGATTGATTTGAGAATTAGTTTTTCAATATACAAGACATTTTTTGATGACAACCAACTGGGGTTATTAAAGTTTATGTGAGCTCTATGTTTTAATGACTAATCAATATGTTAGTGCAAGTGAGATTTGTGATGTAAAGCCAAAAATACAGTCATTTGATGATACCAGTAAAGGTCCAAATGTTGGTAGTTCCATGCTGCTGCTGCTCAGTGTTCAAAAGTATGATTCTGTCTGACTCGATCCAACTTTACAGCAGCATTGTTAAAATGTGTCACAGTTCCCTCTAGTGGTTTATTCAAACTCCTGCTGAAGACCTTTAATTTTTTTGGTGCTTTAAACTCAACCTCAACCAACACTGTGGTATAAAATTAAAGTTTTCTCATAGTCTGCATAGCCCAGTTTCCTCAACACACTAAACTCAGACAAAACGCTTTTCTTTGCTTTTGCAGAATGTTTCCATGTTGAAGTATGCATCACTACAACTCATGCCTTGATCCAAATCACAGAGAATTTATTTGGATGCAAAAGCTGTATTATGCAAAAAAGCAACATGAGAGGATATTTACAAGAAACAATGCACGTTAGTAATCATACATTGGCATGAACAGTGTAAACAGAAAATCACTGTACATTAAAATTGGCTGTGTAGAAGAAGGAGAGGGGGAAATGTAAATGAAGATGCAGTGTTGCTTCCACAAAAGGATGATAGTTAAATCACCACTGACTAGACTAGAACCGAAATACAGTGACAGACCTTCAGAGGTGTCATTAAAACATGAAAGCACTTAAGTCTCTGAGTAGTGTGTTTTGGAACATTGGACATGCTTTATTTCAGAACTTTTCACAATTTATTTAAACATCTCACATATACAAAATAGGTACAATAGACTTTGTGGTGTCATTTTTTGAGAGAGAGAGAGAGAGAGAGCGGCCGCCAAAAAACCATTGAATGAAAATTGTGTTGCCAGTATGAAGCTGGCTGTGGGATTGGAATCGAAAGCCTAAACAAAACACCAAAACAAAAAGAAAACAATAAACCTTCTAGACAAAACCAAAGAAAACAAAACAAAACAAAGTAAGACAAGAACCAGACATCAGGTTTAGGAACATAGGACCTGCTTAAAGTGGGGGAGTATCAGGGGACCAATGCAACACTCCTCAAATGTCAATACAAAGTAATACAGTAAAAAAGTGGTTCGCTCCACAGCTGCATACTAGCACCATATACGTCTGCTTCAAGTAACTGAGCACCTTCCAATAAGGGACAAAGCTCGAAGCATTAGAAGTCTTAACATCTCGGTTGTGGACCCAGGTTTTGTCAATATTATTTTCTTTCCGTACAGGCATGAGGTAGTTTAAACCTTTTTCGTGGAAATTGTGGTTTTAAACCTCCTCGATGGAAGATATACAAAGACCACAGAGTGATGCATACTTTCAGCGTTTTTATTACACTTCTTTTATTTTTTACAAAAGGATGACATGATGTCCCACAACAAGGTGTTTTCCCGCGTCCCTTTGGGTTGCTGTATTAATTTGCATTGCACAAACGCTCCATTCAGTCCTTTCAGTCCTCTCCGATAGTTGCCCATCTTAAGCAAGTGGATGTTCAGAGAGAAATCAGCATTCGGTATAAAAAAAACAACAAAGAAAGAAGGGCAGAGATTTCGTTTTTTCGTTCTTTCTCTCTTTTTGGTGTTAATTTATCATGAGTCTATTTATTTGAAACAGACTGGGCCAATGTCCAAACCAAACTCCTGATCAGCTCCACCAATGTCCAAAGGTGCAATGTCGAGGATGGGCAGGCGAGATGGTTTATTTGTTCTGTACTCAATCACTGTCTTGCTCCACTCACCAGTGTGTCTCTGCAGGGAGCAAGGAAAAAGGGGACTTCAGACCAATGACTAAACTCAGTCTAAAACTGCCTTTGGTTTATACTTCATTACTAGAAAATCGAAAAACCAATGAAGGTAACAGGGAAATCCCAAACAATCTGACTAGAGATACTTACAGTGCAGCCGTCCTCCAGCACGGAGAATGTGAAGCGGCTGTTTCCCTCGGCCCTCAGCTCCACATCGTTGGAGCCCTGAAGCACCACAGCCTTCCTCAGGTTGCCGCTCTCACCATCCATGTAGGCAACGCTGTTCTTGCAGTGGTAAGTGATGTTCTGGCTGGCCTGGTTGGCAAGCAGGCGCATGAAGGCCAGCTGGGTGGCCATGCTCTGGGGGCTGAGGGTCTCGTCATTGTAGGTAAACTGACGGAAAGGAAAGAACCATAGTCAATATTCTGCAACTTGTCTTTTTAGCAGTTTCCAGTATTGTAATTGAAATGCTCACCTCAGTACCACCGTTGATGGTCTCTCCGAACCAGACGTGCTTGTTGTTCTCTGTGCTTCTGTACCAGTTCTTTTGGGCAATGCTTTCTGGGTGGGCATAGATGCAGGTCTCGCGGGTGGTGAAGTCACAGAAGACTTTGATGGCATCATTGGGGCATCCTTGGTTGGGGTCAATCCAGTAGAATCCTAAAATAAAATCAATTGTAGTCTTTCGGTCAAATCTGAAGACGTAACAAGGCTAAACAAACTAACAGCATCCATAAGATATGTTTTGCTAACGCTGGTTGTTTGTAAGGACATTATCAGCAGGGTGCTGTGGAGCTGAGCTTACCGCTGCTCCAGTCTGGGTGGCTGAGCTTGATGTCACGGCAGGTGCGGGCGGGGTTCTTCCTGGATCCCTCAGGAGTGAGGAGGTTCTCAATCTGTGTGTTCAGTGACTTAATGGTGGCATCGACCTCGTAGTCCTTGGCTCTCAGGGCGGGCTGATCAGCTCTGTACTCATCATATCCGGAAACATCATATCCACCACCAGAGGGGCCGGGAGGTCCGGGTGGACCGGGAAGTCCAGGGGGACCCTGAGATAGTCAAGAACGTGCATTAATATTTTATGCTTTGCAGATGGTTGTTTGATGTACAATATCGAAATTATGTGCTTAAGCAGATAAGGACATAAAGAATATGCTTACAGCAGGTCCAACGTATCCTGGGGGTCCACGAGCACCAGGAGAGCCAATAGTACCATGGGCACCAGCTCTGCCGTCCTTACCAGCGGGTCCGTGGGGTCCAGCAGGTCCCTGAAAAGGAGATCATCGTATAACACTAAAATACTTTGGCTAATAATTAACTTAACAGTAATTAGGGTTTAACTTACTCTTTGTCCAGCAGGTCCAGAAGGTCCAGAAGGCCCAGTGTCACCAGGGGGTCCCTGTCAAAACAAAATATTGCATAGATGAATCACAATGTTCAGTAGAGGTAGTGTCAAAAGGATTTCTGGTCAGTTTAGTGTTTACATCCTTGTACTATAAAAACTGCAGCTAACACATCTATATGCTGGTGTAAATATCAGAAGATGTTGCTTATTGCATGTCTGCCGTCACTCACAGAAGGTCCGGGCATTCCCTGGAGACCAGCATGTCCACGGAGACCCTTCAGACCTCTCTCTCCTGTGTCTCCAGCAACACCCTTCTCACCACGAGGTCCAGCAGGTCCCTACAGTATAACACACACAGTACACAGTCAGGAACATCCTACAGTACCAGTTCAAAAGATTACAATTTATGTGCCCATTGTATGAGATATAGATGTCCACACACATACAGTAATAGCATTGCTCGAGTTTTACAGTATATATAATGTACTTACAGCGGCACCTCTAGCTCCAGCTGGGCCAACAGGTCCAGCAGATCCTCCTGGGCCCTATAAACAATAAATTATACAAACAAAAATGTGTGAAAAAGGTGGTTGATTGCATGATTAAGATTGATTTTGTGTCAATTTACTGTCCTACTGTTTATTAATTTATTTCAGGTTGCTGTCAGTACATACAGTCTCTCCACGGTTTCCAGGTCTTCCGGCAGCTCCTGTGGGTCCAGCAGGTCCAGGGGCACCAGCAAGTCCAATGGCACCAGGGGATCCGGGCTCACCACGATCTCCCTATATGATGGGAAACAGTATATTGGGGTCATCTCATATTACATGTGTACTTTGTGTACAATCAGGCGCTAAGATGAATTAAAAGGTATCACCTTGAATCCAGCAACACCAGGACGGCCAGGAGGTCCATCGTTACCAGGGTTACCCTGTGGATGATAATCAATAAATTAGCCTCGATGTTGGCTTCTGTTAAACTGTAGGTTTAATATCAGGTTTTTATATAAGGTTGTCATAGCTGAACAGATTTCAATAAGATACTTAGCCTCAACTCTGGTACCTTAACATTTTGTTGTTTGGTTTTAACATCCTTACCTCACGTCCAGCCTCTCCCTGAGGTCCGGTCATACCAGGCAGGCCAATGTTACCAGGGGGACCTCGGGCTCCTGGGGGACCAGCAGGTCCAAGTCTACCAGGCTCTCCCTGTGATAGGAAGCAGAAAACAATAATTGATATAGGAAATGATTTCAGTATAGTGTTAGACCTTGTAGAAGGTGCCTTAATACAAAAACTAGCTTGAAACTTAAATTTCCTCACACACAGACATTCTTACTGTACATAACTGTAATGAGATAGGTTAAATTGACTTGTACTTACCACAGCACCAGCGGCACCAGGTGTACCACGGTCTCCTCTAGCGCCAGGCAGACCAACGAATCCCTGACTTCCAAGAGATCCAGAGGGTCCAGGAGCACCAGGAGGACCCTACAGTAAATGGAAACAATACATATTAATGTTTCTAATGAATAAAAATAAGATCAGTTATAGTTGTTTTGTCTGATAAAAAAATACAATAAAACTTACAGCAGGACCAGGTTCTCCAGAGGGTCCCTTCTCTCCAGCTGGACCAGGTGGTCCAAGCAATCCCTGCTCTCCAGAAGCACCAGTAGGACCAGGATCACCACGAAGACCACGAGGACCCTCCTTACCGGCGGGACCAGCAGGACCAGGGGGTCCAACAATACCCTATGAAAGTATAAGGACTGTGGTCAAACATCACATGTGAATGTTTTCTCTGTGCAGTGTCATGCAGGAGCAGCATGTATGAAAGTTAAAGAAACAATAAAACTTAAAGTTGTATTTTGTTTGCATGAGAAGCAGCAGTAGTGTTGTACAGTATACTTACAGCAGGTCCAGCAGCACCAACTCTGCCAGCAGCACCAGGGAAACCAGGAAGACCCTGACCGCAAAAACATACACAATCAAAGGTTACATGGCATCTGTTAAGAATGTATTAATACCACAATATAACAGTAAAAACCTTTCACTTAACTACCACAAAAGTATAATTTAATTTGCAACAGGTTATCACTGATGATATTTCTAATCCATTCTTATAATGGTTGCTGTAGCAGAAGAACGAGACGAGTGTAAGTTAATACTCACCGTAGGACCGTTCTCTCCACGGGCACCAGTAGGTCCAGCAGGGCCAGAAGGACCCTAGATGAACAGGATCACATGATACACAAGAATCAGACATAATTCTGTTTCAGCATTGCTCACACTGCATGTACACATATACTGTAAGTGTTTTATCCCACAGATGTTTAAGCTTATGATGCCACTTCATAATACTGTATTGCTTACTGTACAAACAATATTGTATTATATATATATATAATGTGTATATATATTTTTTTATATTTACTAATTGAAATATATATATTATTGAAATATTGGCTAAGTATAATTAGATCAACCAAGACTGTATGTGCCCAGATAAAGTGGTACTAACAGCAGGTCCAGACTGTCCAGCAGGTCCAGCGGGTCCAGAGGGGCCAGCTTCTCCCTTCACACCAGAAGGTCCACGCTCTCCTCTTGCTCCAGGCTGACCATCAGCACCCTGTAGAAAAGAGGAGGAGAAGCAGGGTTACTTCTGTATCTGGGCTATTGTGATGCTATGTTTGCACAAAATATACATGGGATATGTATTTCTGTAAGATAATTGGCTGCTTGCTTACAGGGGGTCCAGCAAAACCGGGAGATCCAGCAGGTCCAACCTCTCCACGCTCTCCCTATGGATAACAATCAGAAATTCAGAACATCAGAACAACACTGTATACACGACATGCTAAAATGCCTGTGATATTAATATGAAGTAATTGGAGAGTAAGCGGTATTGAGCATAATATTTATTACAATAAAGAAGAAGGTGAGTACTTACAGAAGCTCCACGGGGTCCAGCAGGGCCAGCAGGGCCAAAAGCACCACTCTCACCCTGTAGGAGACAAAGTGAGATTTTCTTTAGCATCATTTCATCAATTTAACTGTATTTGTTTTATATATTGCCAGTGCTGCTGCTAGGTTCCTGCTCCAACAATGATTTTGATAAGCAATAAAAACATGTGAAAACACGTATGAGCCTAATTGCATAAAATTGTAAAGTAAAACACTTATAACCTTCTATGTAAGTCATTGTGTTTGCTGAATTTATCCTTACGTCATTACCACTGCTTCAAGTGAGAAATTGAACAATACTATCAAACAACCATGAGGTGGCAGCGTTGAGGTTCCATCTTTAGATACGCTGGGGGTATTCCCAGTTAAGGTTACAAAAAAATGGGAAATCCAAATTTGTGGAACCGTCTTAGCTGAGCTTTTATCTCAACAATATGTAACGGTTTTCTACTGTAGGTCACAGCTACAGGATCAATCTGCCATATTTGGGTCAAAACAACCGTATATAGGTCACAATGTACGTTCCTGTTGCAAGGACAGAATGAAGAAATCATCTGTGTTTTGTTGTACTATACATTCTAAATACTTAAAATCTATGCTATCTGTATAATTACTTTTGTCGCAAATCTATCTAAAAAAACATAAAAATAACACCTTCTTACCTTATCACCATTGGCTCCAGTGGGTCCAGGAGGTCCAGCAGGTCCAGGCAGACCCTAGAATGACAGATGACCCTAAGAATAAAGGTCTGGTTGCTACAGTCAAATGTCAAGTGACAATATTTTTTAAAAGATGATCCTAAAACCCTATTGGAGAGTTTAACTTACACGGGAACCATCTCTTCCAGCATTGCCATCAGGGCCTTTGTGTCCAGGCTCTCCCTACAGGGAAAGAGAGGGTTAGAGGGAGTAACACTGCACGGCAGAAGAATTTACAGGTAGCTGAGTTTAAGAGTTTACCTTTTCTCCCTTGGGTCCAGGAGAACCAGCTGTTCCACGCTCACCGGGCATGCCACCAGGTCCCTGGTGTCCTGGGGCACCAGCAGCTCCTGCAAGACCAGGCTCTCCCTGGAAACAAACAAGACAAAGAGTGTTTAATATGATTTTCTACCACAGAAAAATTCATTTGCACAGCTATTCATTTACATTCAACATTTACAACAGCTATTAAGCTATACTATTAAGTATATAACTCTCCGTCCAATGTCATTATTTTACCTTGCCACCATCAGGTCCAGGTGCTCCAGCAGGTCCACGGATTCCAATTGGTCCCTGAGGTCCAGCAGCTCCAGCTACACCGGGGTTACCACGCTCTCCCTAGAGGAACACACAAAAGTAGTTCAACATATTGTACTGTTAAAATATTCTACTACACATGATCAGCAAATCAATGGAAAAAAATACCTTGCCACCAGCAACTCCAGGAATTCCCTGGTCTCCTGGGATACCCTACAGACACAATAATAGTTAGGAATGTAACTTTAATGTGCTGCATAACTAACTCAACGCATGCTTGTGTATTACTTACTCTCTCTCCAGGCTTGCCAGCCTCACCGGCGGGTCCAGCGGGACCAGGCAGACCCTGAAAATATCAAGCCATGGTGAACACTAAGTACGAAACTAAAAGAGTTGTTACATTGTTCAATATATAGCCAACTCACACAGTTTTTTGTCATTGTGTGGTGTACGTGTATTATTTTGGTTATTACAGCAAATACAATTAATTATCAATTGCTGTTCGTTATGACTTTAAAACATTGCATCATTCTCTATAGTACAGTAAAGTAACTTTAAAAAGCTGATTTCTATGGAAACAGATGATGAATCCAAACCTGGAAGCCAGGAGCTCCAGCAGATCCTTGCTCTCCCTTCTCACCAGGACCACCCTAAAGACAGAGAAATAAATCAGTGCCAATGATGACTATGGTATTAAGATTTTTGCTTTAAAAAAGAGGAATCTAATTTTAACTAAAGGCAATATGATATATATGTATGTTAAGATACGTACAGCAGGCCCAGTAGCGCCAGTGGCTCCATTGTTACCATCAGGACCAGGGGCTCCCTAAGAAACAAATATTGGGACATAATGAATTGCATTACAATTAAAAACACAGACATTTGTCTAAGAGGCGTTTCTACTTACTCTCAGTCCAGTGGGGCCAGTACCTCCCTTCTCACCAGGCTTACCAGCCTCACCCTGAAAGTGGGGGAAAGATGCATCAAGCAAATGTTTAGTTCCAAACGCTCATTTTCTGGTTTTTGCTATTTTCTACTCACAGAAGGTCCTTTGGGTCCGGGGAAGCCAATGTTTCCAGGCTGGCCTCTAGGTCCAGTAGGGCCAGGAGGTCCACCACGACCATCTTGTCCAGAGGGACCCTGCCAAGAGGAAAGAAGGATGTAAGTATCAGCTTATAATAAAATACTGCTAAGATTTTTAATACTGCAAAAATGTAGAACAAATTAAGCTGCAGGTTTACTTACAGCAGGTCCCTCCTTTCCTGGGGGTCCAGAGCTTCCAGGGCTTCCAGGGAGACCCTATCAAGGATAAACCAGTGATTAAAATATATCCACTGGTATTTTTTCATTCTGTTAAAGCTTGGCTAACAACCTGTCACATTTTGCTCATAGTATCAGTCTAATATTTCACTATCACAGCATCAAACTGAAGTCGGATAACTCACACAGAGACATTACTGTCAGTGTGCAAACTAAGCAAAAGACTCACCCTGAGACCAGCTGGGCCAGGCTCACCAGCACGACCAGCATCTCCAGGAGGACCACGAGGTCCACCTGAACCAGTGGAACCACGGGCACCAGGCATGCCCTACAAGAGGAGGATCAAGTAGTGGTAAAGACACTTCCGAATTTATCACATATTTGTATATTGTTTTTTATCATGGAAGTAACGGGGTACTTCACGTTTACATCCATGTAACCTATTTTCAGATTTCAGTTACTACGTGTGACACGGAATTATATTTGTAAAACACTCACAATGGGACCAGTTCTTCCCTCAGCACCAGGCACACCACGACCACCAGGAGCGCCCTGTTGGAAACACAAAGGTGTTAAGAGGTGGTCCAAAAAGTAGCTTTTAATTATTTGGGTTCAGTATCAACTAAAAGAAATCTGGTACTCACTCTAGCTCCACGGAGGCCAGCAGGGCCACTAGCACCAAGCTCACCAGTGGGGCCTCTCTTTCCCTCCTCACCCTGAGATCCAGGAGGTCCCTGAGGTCCAGCGTTACCCTGAGGAAATACAAATAGAATTGAGTCATCATCTTTAAATGCTTTAATTTCTATAATTCTTTAATAAAAAACATGAAGAGGGTGTGAACTTACAGGCTCTCCCTTGGCACCACTTTCTCCCTTAACACCCTGAGCACCAGGATCTCCCTAAAACAGTGGACATAAACAGACATTAACAAAGAGCAATTTTTTATTGTTGTTGTTGATGACTGTGGTGTGTACATGTGTACTTACAGACAAGCCTCTAGGTCCAGCAGCACCCTGAAGGCCCTGGGGTCCAGGTCCTCCTCTTGGTCCAGGGAAGCCAGGAGCTCCAGTAGTACCAGGGGTGCCCTAGATAGACATGATATGACATTAGACATTAGTGACATCATATCATACCTGTATGCTAACAACAAAACTAAATAGATAATAATTGGGGTCACCTATCCAATATATTTGCATCTTGCATGTGCATTGTAGAGTGCGTCAGAGGACTTGTGGTACAGTTTGAATACTTACAGCAGCTCCCTTGGCTCCATTCAGGCCATTAGCACCAGGGTTACCCTATAGAAGAAAGACTAGAAGTAAGTCTTTAGAACACAGTCTTAAAAAAATAACAGAAAACTGTTTTACTAATTTAGATTTTATATAGTTCCAGTAAGTTAAATAAAAGCAATATTGTAATTTGACCTTATGTGAATCTCCAAAGCATTCTACTGTGAAATATATGATGGTGTCAACAATTTATTAAAGGGAACTAATATCAGTTACACCGGCATAGGAAATACTGTATGCAAGCCATAAAGTAGGCACAGACACAAAGTGGCACTGCCTTTAACAGCATGGAAGCCCTTTGACTTCTAGTGATTTTAATGGTGTCAGACAGGAATTATTTACTTTTATTTTTTGTTAAGTTTTTTTGTTTACCAGTGACACAAAGGTGATTGATGAGTCTGCGTGAAACATGACTACTTACAGGGGGACCAACGGGGCCAACAGCACCATTAGGACCGGGCTCTCCTCTGGATCCTTGGGCTCCACCTGGGCCGGTAGGTCCAGCAGGTCCAACGTCTCCCTGTCGAAGAAGAAAACATTTTAATAATTTAACAATTTACCAATATTAACGACATCAAAAATTATATTAGTACTGTTAGCTATGTTGCCATGCATTTACACTAAATAGAGGCCTGTCGACAATGTCACTTCCCTTGGGGATTCTGTGTAGGATTTTGGGATGGATGAATACTGTAGCTTTGTCTTATAACTTATAGTGTAAGTAATTGAGATTCGTTCTGAACCATGAAGCATTTGTAAAGTGATTTCATATTCACCTTGGGGCCGGGGCCACCGGGGAAACCTGGGGGACCAGCAGCACCAACGGGACCCTGGGTAGAGAATCAGCAGACCATACTATACATTAGTATATGCCATACAGGTCAAAGTTCACATAAAGGTGAAAGATTACATGGTTTGTTTAGGCAAAAGTGCTTCCTCATGATGAACAGTATGTACTTCAAGACACAGCCATAAACTACAATGACATTTAGATGCTTCTAGAGTTTCATTATTACAAAGGGTCTAATTAAACTTTCTTAAAGCCAGCACTCACAGCAGGGCCACCGGGTCCAACATTGCCATCAGCACCACGAGCACCAGCGGGGCCAGCAGGGCCAGCACGACCTCTCTCACCAGGCAGGCCACGAGAGCCCTATGAACATACCAAAACACACCAGTCAGGGTAAAGACGTTCTGTACTGTAGGTCTGGTAGAAGATGCATTGTGTAAGAAAAACTGGTGCAGGTTTCTGTTGTGAGCAGTATTCTTTCATTTTACAATGGCAGATGATGTTAACACTGGTGTAAAATGAATCACTCACACAAACTTCCATTATTAACAATGTGTGTATAAATGTAAAAACATGATTGATTATAAACTTACAGCCAGTCCAGGGCTTCCAGCTGCTCCATGGGCACCAGGCTCGCCCTACAGGAGAAGCAGAACATGCTAATGACCTAACTGTATCTCAAGATTATACTTTTTGCTTCCTACATGCAGAGCAGACATGAAGAAGAAGTCTTTCTTACCTTGGCGCCAGCAGCACCCGGCTCTCCCTTGCGTCCATCCAGACCAGTGTAACCCTGACACACACACACAAAAAAGTGACCGCTTGAGGTGATGCCTTATATCTCATACGGCAAAACTGAGTAAAATGTTAATGCTTTAATCCAGAGATGAAGGCAGGAAAGACAAGGAAATCAGCATCCTGCTTAGCTGTAGGTCCCTTGTATAATATAATTTCAAAGATCCCAGCACTGATCCTTTTACTAAATCTAATCACTTTTTTCTTCCGGGCATTTCATTGCTCAACATAAGCCAGTGGGAAGGATGTTGGAATCCAGAATCTCGCTCAGTGTGGAGTTGAATGTTCTTTCAGACTAGTTCATCGCTTCCTCTTGGCAGGAACAAGCAGGTGGAAAGTCAGGTGATCCTGAACACAGGACTGGGTGGACACTCACTCTGTGTCCCTTCATTCCGGGAAGTCCAGGGGTTCCGGGGAATCCACGAGCGCCCTGCAGTTCAAAACAAAGTCAGGGTCATTCTATATTTGCCCCATACTTGTCTGTTTGAATCATTTTGTGTCAGGCATCATGTAATAGTGGTGGGCTCATACCTGAGGGCCGGGGACACCTCTATCTCCGGGCTTTCCAGGTCTGCCATTGTTTCCCTGTAGGTCACCAAAGCAAACTTTACCATTTGAAGTCCAAGCAACAACAAAGCAACAGCTCTGAATAATCTCCATAAGGCACATACGTCTTCTCCAGATTTGCCAGGGGGTCCAGGAGGGCCACGAGCACCAACAGGGCCCTGGGAAAGAAAGCCACAGCATTAATCTTGCAGCTACCACGATGGCATCACTGAAGCTGAGCATAACTAAAAAGAGAATATTTTGGAAGATAATCTTACTGTTTGTCCGGGCTCTCCGGGCTCACCAGCATGTCCGGTGTGTCCCTGAGGTCCCTGTTAAATTATAGAGGGCACAGCATGAGCGTCACACACTGTGGGCATAATCCGAACCACTTATACAGAGGATCTGCAGGTGTTTGCACTTACAGGGGGTCCAGGAGGTCCGGGAGGGCCTCTGGGTCCCATCAAACCCTGAGAAGAACAAGAAATAGATGATCAATCATCACTAAGTGAAGCATTATCAGGTTTAAATCCATGTGAAATATGAGTGTCATGCATGATTGTGTTTGTGCCGGGAGTCCACACCATGGGTCCAGGGCCGGCATCGGGAGCTTTAGCACCGTCATACTGAGCAGCAAAGTTCTGTTAGGAAGCAAAGCAAAACCACAGATGAATTACACGGACTAAAGCGTACAGGCTTACTTATATGGACGCATGCAATATAATCCAATTATTCCAATGCAACAACATTAAACTTAAATATATTGCTAATAGTGGTAGTTCCAGCTGCTGTCACATTTAAGAAAGACATCAGCAGGCATCAAATGTAACTGTGGAGACTTGGATGTAGGTTATGGATATTATCTAGTCATAGCTTTAAAAGAGCACAACACTGTGGCTAAGTACCACCAGCCGACGGCTGGTCTGTATGTCACAGACTCACAATAAGTCAAATTACAGACGCTCCTGCATTATCAAAGCTTTCCGAGTACACATTCAGAGTAAACACACTCAACGGCAGACTTACTCCTCCGAGTCCAGGGGGACCAGGGGGTCCAGGGGGGCCAGGGAGTCCGGGTTTGCCATCTCTTCCATTAGGGCCAGGAAGACCCTGTAAAATACAAACGACAGAGTGAGTAAACAGCTGTTCTGATGTAGGGATGCTGCAGCAAAGCAAATCTGTGAATCTTGATGGAGTTAGAAACTGTAAATGAATATGGATGCATGAGTAAACTAGGTTATTAAGGGATCATTAGAGGATATAATAGGTATAACAGTACGATGAGGGCTGTGTATAGTACATATCATATTCAACCATGTCACTAATGTTGTCTGTAAACATTAGGCCTATGGGTGATGTCAATGCAGGGGTGTGGCAAGTTGAGGTTAGAGGTCAAATTAGAACAACAACAACAACAGAAACGATGCCAAACGTGCTTCATAATTACATAGAATCACACAGCTTCCTCTCCAGCAGAAATCACAAGTTATATATAAAATAGCTTGTCGGAGTTGAGCTTACCCTGTCACCTCGAGGTCCTTTGTCTCCTCTGGCACCCTGCGGCAGAGAAACCACTGAGTCAGACCAAAATGCGGAGCAGATGGCCCAGTTTATAGCCTTAGCAGCAAGTCAGCGTCAAAGTGTTCCCGCGGGAAAGCATGCCAGTATCACGTCAACTCATCTAAACAGAGCTACAAGGTAAATGTGACGGAAAAGGTTAATGTCAATGAAATGTGTCTGGACTCAAACTCGACCTTTCCAAAAGGCATTCAGTGGCGTCTGTATGTTTTATGTGTCTGATATGACCTGGTGAGATATGAACTACACTGCGCGACTCCCCATTTATTAGAAAAGAACATAAATAAATATAAGATTTATTTAGTCTTTTCGGGGATTTTCAGGTAATTTAATGTGGGTATTTAACTTCTGCGTTGTTTGATGATAAGCAGATCAGCATGCAAATCCATTTAATCAACTCCAGTACGTGGATGCACTAAACATCCTGTTATGGACACGGGACTTGAAATGAAACCAGGTTACTGGTAAACCATCAGCATATGCACAGTCAAGCTCAAAATAGCAGCTTGGTGAAGCAAACACCCGGAGCTGTGAACCTGCTCGTAGCAATTCACATTTAGGCAATTTCAACAGTGAGCAGAATCATTTCAACGAACACTGGATTAGAAAGGTCTCGGCCTTAATTAACAATGGAAGCTGCAGCTCTCACTTCCCGTGTTAAATCCAATTGAAGGAGCAGAGGATGGCTCTGGATCAGGATCTGACCCGAAGCTCCCTCTGCCCCCTCTCCCTGCTGTCCTCAGAAAGGAGCCTTTGTGCCAGGCCCCAGTGGTGCCTCAGCCTGACGGTTTTAGCTTTCACTCACACAAGCCTTAGCCAATAGGACCCTCTATTCGAGGACAGGAAGGGAGAAAACTGCAAGAAATATTCTGGTTCGGAGGGTTCGTGAATGAAATGATCTGCCACCGTTGAGACTGCTCAAACTGCCGGGGACGGGACATGCAGAGGCGGCACCATGGCGACACGGTAAGGCACGGTAATGCTGACTTTAAGGCAGGCTGCCCGCGTGCTCGTGTGCATGTGTACTAACCAAGTCTGTGGCGTCGGAGACGAGGGAGAGGCAGACGGGAACAACAGGAGGGCGGGGAGAGAGCAGAGGACAATTCTCTGTTAGAACATCGCAAACATTTTTAGAGCATCACCTGGAGGAGACACTATGCAGTTTCCATCCAGCTGGTTCAGTGTGTGTGCATTAGAATTAACAACAGGCATCGCTGGAAATAAACCTAGACGTGGGAAAGCATCACTGGGAAAGACAAAGCTGTCATTTTGGCATTTTCATCAAACTCCACACTGCATCCAGGACCAAACATCTGGGCCTGAGTCCATCAGAACCTTAAACTACTCTACACTGTCAACAGCACCTTAAACTATGCCTCATTCAAACCTAACTAACCACCTATATTTGTTGCCACATATGAGCCCAGAGAACCATGTCATGCTGTCTAACTGTAATGAATGTGAGCCTCAGAGTCAGTAGCATTCCATGTAATAATGCTCTGTCTGCTCACAGGCCTGAACAGGTAAATCATGCCCTGAGGATAGAAATAGTTGGGCTGCTGATGCAAACACAATGAGATCTGCAGCACTTCAAATGGTGACTGTCTGGTTAACAGCTTTATTGGGTGTATTATTTGTTATGGTTGGAAGTTCTTGCTTCTTAATAAATGTTGTTTTGAATGTTGTATTTTCATCCTCTAATCAGTGTAAACTTAATTTGTGGCTGATGTTTACACGCCTGATTCACAACTATTCTGTCCCATCTGAATCAGGACCAGCTGCTGGTAGGTGGCTGTGGCGCCGCTGGGACCTCCCCATGAACTCCACGCGTCATGTCCAGCATTGGCCACAAGGTGGCGCACCTTCAAGTAAGGTGACACTCATTACTTTTACTTTACATTAGTTCAATTTCTCTAAATTGTTGTTAAATGTGAGAAACATTTCAATTAAACTCTATTAAATTCAAAACTTTCTCAGCTGATTCTCAACAGATAACGCTAATAACCTGTTTAATGACTGTTACCTCGAATGAAAGTATTTTAGATTAAATACATTTAAATACTTATAATATACTGTAATTTCTACCAAAGCTTCAAAAAGATCATTTAAGCGAGCAAATGGAAGAAAGTGTAACTGATGCCAAACAGATGTTTGCACCTGTGGCCACCAGGGGGAGACATTGCTGTTTCCTATTGAGAGGATTCTTTTACTGGACGTCTGGATGGAACAATGTGTACAACGCCCCATAAAGTTTTCTTTCCTAGGTCTGAGAAAAATGCGCATACAACCTATTTTCCTACGTCTAAATGCACTAAAAGCACTGAAAACCAACTCGGACCGCTACTTAAACGCCCTTTGCAAAGCGTATAAACTTTTATCGGCGGTGCAACTTCTCCCTCTCGGAAACTAAACAAATGATAATGATTGTATCCTCCGAAAAAAAAGGGATGAATCCGCTGCCAGAGCTCAGTCCGATGAGTTTAAATCAGCAGTGCTTTGAGCTGTCTTCACGTTGACCTTGAGGTTAGTCCCAAGTAAAAGCCAAGCGCAAGATCCTCAAGCAGTGGGACCCCGAAAAATATCCGTCACAGAAAAAAAAAATAGCAGATATTGAAACTTACATTGACATGATGCTAGGTATGAAGTTACTGCAAGCAGCAACAGAATCCGGGTATCCACAAAGCTGAGCATGTCTAAGCGGACATGCAGACTCCTTGTGCTGCTGAGCCCCTGTGTTTAAACCACCTTCAAGCAGGCATACAGTTGTGGTGACGAGTGTAACTCCAAACTAAGCAGAAACCTGCTGCCGTGATGCTAGAATAATAAAGTTCTATCAGGCCTATTTATATGGCAGGAGGGTCCCTGGTCTGCGTGTCAAAAGTCGGCCCCCCGGCCAATGAGAGCGCAGAAACCCAATCTGACTCCCATCCCTCCGCGGCGCGCGCTCAGTCATGTGGTCCTGCATCTCCCAGCCTCCTCTCCACCAGACAGCGTTTGGCAACGCTTCGGCGATGATGACGACTGCAGCGCTTTAATTGGGTCCATTCTTTTTGAGGACGTGGACAGCGTCGAGGTTTAAAAAGGAGACGCAGGCCTGCAATTTCTCCCTGTTAGACGGGACGGGCTGCAGCGAACCCGCTCGGCGGATCCGCTTGGCGCACAGATTATGCGCGCAACGCCGCGCGCCTGCGCCGCTGAGCTTTATCGATTTTCTTTCCGTCGGCGCGCGTCATTTGATCAACAGAGCGCGGCGGTTTGGGATTTTAATAGGAAAAGTTACTTCATGACTCTGTTTTCCTTCGTGGGTGCGTGGATTGTGGCGTTTTCACACGTGGACATGTCGCAAAAAACGCAATTGCGCAAATACCATCGTATTTTTCTGCGCATATTCGTGTCACAGCGCAGCCGTGGAGCCTTAGATTCCATCCGGCCTCTAATTCCAAACGTGCTTTTAAATAAAACAGCCCCGTTCCTACATCTGATGTTTCTCTAACACAGCTGAGAAAAGCTCTATGTGGTTAAACTTTAAAAGTTCCAGTCTGAAAAAAAAAAAACACAGGTGTGAAGAAGAGAGGGCTCTGGTTTCAGACCTCCACCCCCCCTTTCTGAGCAGCTCTTACCTGCCCACATGACCAGACATGTCATCTACTATAGTGCCACTCCAGCAGCTCAGCGCGGCCCTCGCACCGCCTCACATTATGGTGCTTCACTCCACCGCTGCGAGCGAAGCGTGAAAATAATCCTGACAATATTTTCGCAGCAATGTTCAAAACCCTTGAATAAAAAGAAATGCTGTGCGTAATAAATAGAACAGGTGAAAAGGAGCGTGATGGTGTGTCATGGTATCATCTATAACATGTGTGCCGTTGATCACAATGATAGAAAGTGAGAGTTTAATATTTATCCTATTAATCCAAAGTCGTTGTTATGTGAGGATCTCTTACAGTTTTCGGATTAATTTTAAACCGCTCATTCTAAAACACAGCCAAGAACCTCACCTCAACCCTGCCCTGAGTCCAGCCATAGAGACACAAAGGAATAAAAGAAGGGGAGGAGCGAGGGAGATGAGATGTGTCTCAAAGATGGCAGCGCTCCCGCTCACTTACATTCTCATGTTTGCCGAGGAGCCTTGAAGGCTGGAAGGAAGTGAGGAGCGCGGACAGGAGGCGTAGGGAGTCAAAGATGGCCGCAAAGCTCCACATCATCAGGCTTTTATCTCTCGCCTCGCATCGCGTTCCACACGATGCCCAGAAATCTTTGTAGAAAATTAAAACTCGCTCACTTATAAAGCTTGAAAGATACATTTTAATCTAAACGAAAGGAAATATGAACATATGCTGGATTCAATTATTATGAGATTATGAGACTTTAAAGCAGCCTCCGTCACACTAAGTTACCTGCATCTGTTTTGAACTGTTACAGCTCCAGTTTCCTGTCACTCAGGACCAACTGTGAAACTGTAAAAGCCACAAAACCCTTGGAAACAATTAAAAAGTCTGGCAAAAACATTGTTAAGCCAATCAAGGCTTGAGCTAATTGATGCAATCACCTGAACTCTCTGACCTCAGAGACAAGGATTAAAAGGCAGAGAAATGATGTGACATTTAATGATGCTATCGTTTTATATGTTTTGTGAGACCTTCAGCCATTCCTCCAGAGGCGCTGCGCTCTGATTGGCTGCCTCGCGTCTTTCCTCACTGGCCTCAGTCGCCTCTTGCATTTGCAGCCGGACACAGACGGGGACTGTCACAGCCCAGAGGATCAAGACCTCCGAGCTCAGATTGAAACGCATGTTGTTCACACTTCAACTGTGGCGATGGATGAGGCAAATACTGATAAAAAACTGATACTGCCTGAAGCAGCGGACATTAAAATCTGATACTAGTTTATCAGCGCCTCCTGCATCTGTTTAGCCAACACACACACACACACACACACACACACACACACACACACACACACACACACACACACACACACACACACACACACACACACACACACACACACACACCTGTTCTCCTTTCACCGAAGGGATGGGAAGAAAAGGACCAAAAATAGTTTGAGGGATGAAAGAAGCTGAGAGCTGAGACACACACAGAGCTATAGGCACTAATTAAACAGGGTACTGTATCCGTGTATGCACGCACACACGCGCACGCACACACACATTAGCAGCAGCAGCAGTGGAGGCAGACATATTCAGGAGCGGTTGAGGTTTCCAAATTACAGCCTGTGATCCAGGCCGTTTTTCTCTCTCTGTGCCCTGAATGCTTGTCTCAGAAATACTGTAGGAAAAGCAGAAACAGCGGGTGAGCTAGACTCCGCCTCCGTCCAGAGGTAAAGCCCCAACATACATTTATTTAGTTCACAATGTTTAAAATGATCGATATGCACCCAATATTCACCAGATTATGAAGGTGGACGGGATCGGAACTGTCAGACCTGTCCGTCCGATCGCACCAGGGCTCAGAGAAGCATTCAGCCCTGCAGGCCTGAGCGCATATCAGCATGCTGAGGCCACCGGCGCTGTTCCCTCGGCTGGCAGGGAGGAAGGAGACGGGGGAGAGAGGGGAGAGGCAGGCGCACGCCTTCACGGGGGACGTATCACCCGGGATGTGTCAGGAAAGACCATTAGCAGGAAACAATCGCATGGACGATGAGGGCTGTTGGAGCCTGTGGTGGTCAAATGAAAATGGGAGCAAAGACAGTTCCTCCAATAGGAATTTGGACGTGAGAATCCCAAAAAAGTAGCAGGCAAGAGGGTGAAAATCAAAGTGGGGAACCTCCCTTGGCTGCCTGTAACACATGGTTAGATTTGCTTGTGTGTCCACATGACTCACAGTCTGGTCAGCAAACGCATAATAAATGTGACAGAAATATCCTCACAATGTCACCAGAGTCCACGGCAGGCGGCTAATTGCTAGATGGAGCTGGGCCGCGGTTTTCAGGGAGGAAAGAGGAGTCAGAGTCGGAGGAGCGAGAGCAAGAGTCAGATCTGGAGGCTGAAGCTTGACTTTTCTTTTAAAGGCTGGAGGAAGTTCAGTGGACTGACTTTGGTCCTCGTAGATTAAAGTCAACTTTGATCCCCAGCGCAGCTGCATTCGCTGTAATTCACCGGTTGCTGGTGATGCGCTGGCAGTTAAAGGGTTAAGTGAGCACAGTTGCGGAGGGGAGAGCAGTCAAATCTTTTCCAGATTACAGCACACATGAGGAACACATTTGAGTGAGTTCAGCTGTCTGGAGTTGCTCTCTCTCTCTCTCTCTCTCTCTCTCTCTCTCTCTCTCTCCCTCTCTCTCTCTCGCTGTTGTATATCATTACACACATCTGGGAAAATAGCCACAGAAGCACGGATGGCACCAGAAAAACGAGAGACAATGGAAGTGAAAAGTGTGCATTGATGAACTAGAAATAAAATGAATTGAAACATACTACAACATATTGAGCCACTGGAACGTAGGCCGAAGGCCGGTGACATCATCACCACTCTCAGTCTCCAAACAGTCAGCAGTATCAATATCAGCTCAAGTGGAAACCTGAGAGCGTGACATCGTTAGCTCATCCCACCGCTGTGCAGAGACTCCGCCCCTTCCTGCAGTGTTATTTTGGTGGGATGGACGTCGACTGCTCGGGCTTCAAGGAGGAATCTCTGCACTTCTTTTTTCCAGGATGGAAACAGTTGTTTCCCTCAGTCCCGGCTCCACATACCACAGTGCTATTAGCTTCTATTAAGTCAGGCCTCGAACAGACGTGGGTGCAGGTATATTTTAGTAATGGCTTCTAAATGCTAAGACACGAAGGGAGCAGAATCCCTGCAGTGAAAGGCGGCAGGCGGGAGTTATGGCGTGAGGTCAAAGGTCAGGAGTAAAAAGGCCATTATGCATCACTCAGAGTCAAACATATGCCAGTCCCCTCCTGCCTGACCTCAGCCCGGCCCCTGTCCACAGCCTGTGGGAGGTAGAAGACGCACAAATGACTTCTCGTTATTTAGAGGTGAACTGCAACCCTGCACTTTAACACAATACGTAGATGGTTGCAGGTATAAGTCCAGCGCCTCTCGAACCTTTTTACGGCGTCTCTGTCCTCACGGCAGCAGTGTGTGTGACGAGCAGGAAGTAAAACGACTCCTCCAGACCTGCACTTGAATGATTTCACAGATGGGACGGAGGAAAACGTCGGACCAATCGTTGGAGGCAAAGCCTCTGGTGCAACAGAAAACACATTGACTTCAGCCATGTTGAATTACAAATGCATGTTGAACAGCATCTGATTGAATTTGCTCATAGCTCTCCTTGGCAAAAAGTACTACATACAAGTACTATCGCACACTTGTTTTAAACTAAAAAGAAAAAAGTATCTTTTAAGTTCACTTTTATGCACATATATACTAAGATGTACCGAACCAAAGATCAAGTATACTTGGTTCCTACCTGCAAGTATAAAAAAGAAGGTTAAATGTTTTTTTTGTCTAGATTTGTAATTACACTCAAGTATAGTTGACTTAAACTGACCTAAACTTTACAGAAAAGTCTAAATATGTGAGGTGAGTTGAGTTACCTGAATGTATAAGGCAGGAATATTATCATGTAAAATGCATAACGTGCTACTGTACACGCACAGTGTGCCGATATTTGATGTGCACATTTCAGTTTAAAGCCAAGAACATTCTTGATTAAACCCAGTAAACCACCTTTTACGTAGACAGCACTGTTGCATCTTTTCTTAGGTCTGTGACATACAGCTCCATAGACGTCTACAAACTTCTGACACTTGGACAAAAAACCTTGCTTTCATTTACTGTTTCACATTGTCTGTATTTTACTTTAAAAATGTTAAAATGATTTTTTTTCCATAAATAACTGAACTCTTCAACTTCAAAAGTATACTACAATAACCTACAGGTGTACTAATAGCCTGTACTGTATGTAGTACACTGATAGTTTAGTTGTTCAGTACAGTTAGTAGCCTGGAGGTACAAGCAAATTTATTTAAGTTTATTTAAAATGCAGTTTATAGTGTATGAAACATGGCATATTCTGTCCTTAAAGTTTACTTTTCAAGCTTTTAAAATATACTTCAAATGAACCTTTGGGGACTTTAGAAATATACTTCAGTATACTTGATCAAATAAACTTTTAGTATACATTTACAAGGGTCTATATGAATGTTGCACTTTTTCATCTGGTGACGTCACACAGTTGAGAATCACAATAAAGCGGTGGATGCTGCCTTCGCTTGAATCGGTCCTGGCTGCACACGGTCAACCTGAGAATGAATCACTGTCATTTCCTCGGGGCTGTGCTGGTGGAGCCTCTGGGTTATGGGCTTAGGAGCCCATCAAGCGTCTGCCACCTGCTCTCGTCAAACCTCCACCTGCCACATAAAGCGCCTGGTGGCTTCAGTCTGGTGAACCTCCCCGAGGACGGGGGGACGGAGCCTGGGCTCAGCTTGACCTTTGACCTTTCTGTTCCTACAGGCCTCCGCCGCTTCCACGCGTTCGACGCGTCTGCTTTGAAGAAAGTCGGGTTGTGAGATCCTTCGCGTTTTATTCCGAGGCCGAGTCAGTTTTTCCAGCCGCTCAGCCAATGGGGGGGGGGGGGGGGGGGGGGGGGGGGGTGATCTAAGTGGAAGACACCTCTGTTAGCAGCAGGAAAACCAGCCAGTGTTAGTCGGCTTTACAGTAACAAAACAAAAACTAACTCATTAAGGATTTACTGTAGCACAATTTTTTTAACTCATCACTTTGAACTACAGTAGGTCTTTGCTTTTTACTGCTGGGACATTTCCCCCTACACACATGGAAGGGCAGCGATTTAAAGGATGCTGATGACCAGAAAGCAAATCTTAGTCAGTCTGACTGTACAGAACCTCAGGTTCAGTTTATTTAGGTTAATGACCCACATTTTTTCTGCCTTCTTCTGAATCTCCGCCTCGCTCTCGCTGAGTCCCACAAGCTCCACATCACCACTTCTCCTCCTCCCACTGTCTTTCTCCTTCAGCCGTCTCTTCGTCTTCTTCCCGGGTCCACGGTTTTGGCTCCCAGTCCAAATGTTAGGGTTGGCCGTCCAGAGAAAACATGACGCAGAACCCAACCGGAGCGGAGAGGGAAGCTGGTGCTGGACCGTTCTCTGCATCCTGCGATAGCGCTGAGCTGGTGGTTGACACGGGTCCCTGCTGCTTCATGTCAAATACGAAAAAAGGAGCACGGGTGCCCTTTGGTTGCAGCCTGGGAACAGGCCAATCTGAAGTCACAGCGTGAGGCTTCTCCTGCCTCTGACTGGAAACAAAGGCTATAATGAGCCTCACAGGTAGAGCCTGTTAGAAAGGCCTAGTGTTTTACTGACTTCAGTCAATTTGCAGACTCAGTGTGGGAACATACTGTAAAAACATGATCAAATACCAAATATATTCTATGTATATGTATATTTAGTGTGTGTTGTCAGGACACAGTCTCTCTATTACAGTAAACGTGGGGCATCGGGAGCGTGGAGCCCACTAAGGTGACACAGCTAGCGTCTGTTAGCGAGCGCGCTCTGTTCATAAACGTGCACAAGTTAACTGTGTGATTGCTGCACTAACTACTCGCTCCAGTCAGGGTTCCAGTTCGCCTCCGCCGGCATCTGGAACCCATCACACGTTTTACAGAGCCATGTGTGAGCGTATGAGTCTTAAAGTGGCAGGGGCTGCTTTTCCCACATTACGTTTGATTAGTGAAGAGCCCCCCAACACCCACCACCACCACCACCACCAGCCCCCATCGCTGGGCCTGACCCGGGGACAGACCGGGTGAGGGGACCCGGCTCCTCCCGGGCTGTGGTCCACCCTCAGCCTGCTGTTCTCTGCATATGACAACGTGAGGCGTTCAAGGCCCATCCTCCAGAACCAGGTCCGGTTCGGGCCATCATGCTGCTGTAGGCCCGGGTCCACCAGGCGCGTGTGCTGACCTCCTTCGCTGCTTACATTTGGAGGTTTGGCCGACGATGGGAGAAATTCCATTTGAAAATTACAGATGTCTTCTCTTTTTCTTTTTTTTCCGCCCCGGTTCTTATGTCTGGTCCCTCCCTCTCTGGAAAATCACCATCACACTGTAGCAGCCGCTCTGTGAGTTAGACCCGACTCGAACGCGCTGACAGAACTGCCTTCTTAAAGCTGCGCCTTTTTACTTTGCCGTCCTGCTGATTACGGGCGACATTCCTGTATTTACACGCGTTTTCAGTGCGTGGATGAGTCAGATGCTGTTTTGTGGAGC